>NC_092500.1:1101768-1314823 GCF_047511675.1 Marmota flaviventris | reverse complement strand
TTCTCTCCCTCACTCTCTCTCTCTCCCTCCATCTCTCTCTCTCCCTCCCTCCCTCCCTCTCTCCCTCACTCTTTCTCTCTCCCTCCATCTCTCTCTCTCCCTCCCTCCCTCTCTCCCTCCCTCCCTCTCTCTCTCCCTCCCTCTCTCTCCCTCTCCCTCTCTCCCTCTCTCCCTCCCTCTCTCTCCCTCTCCCTCTCTCTCCCTCTCCCTCTCTCCCTCCCCTCCCTCTCTCCCTCCCTCTCTCTCCCTCTCCCTCTCTCTCCCTCTCCCTCTCTCCCTCCCTCCCTCTCTCCCTCCCTCTCTCCCTCACTCTCTCTCTCTCTCCCTCCATCTCTCTCTCTCTCTCCCTCCCTCCCTCTCTCCCTCCCTCCCTCTCTCTCTCCCTCCCTCTCTCTCCCTCTCCCTCTCCTCCCTCTCTCCCTCCTCCCTCTCTCTCCCTCCCTCTCTCTCCCTCTCCCTCTCTCTCCCTCTCCCTCTCTCCCTCCCTCCCTCCCTCCCTCCCTCCCTCTCTCCCTCCCTCTCTCCCCTCCCTCTCTCTCCCTCTCCCTCCCTCCCTCTCTCCCTCCCTCTCTCCCTCCCTCTCTCCCACCCTCTCTCCCCCTCCCTCTCTCTCTCTCCCTCCCTCCCTCTCTCCCTCTCTCCCTCCCTCCCTCTCTCCCTCACTCTCTCTCTCCCTCCCTCTCTCTCCCTCCCTCCATATCTCTTCTCTCTCTCTCTCTCTCTCTCTCTCTCTCTCTCTCTCTCTCTCTCTCTCCAGACATTTTTTAATGTGAACACTGGGGGCCCAAGTCAACACCGCCGACCTCTAGCAGAGGGCCTCCCTCACGCTGACCGGGTGCTGCCTGGGTAAGTCGAGTCACCCCTCCTGGCTTCTGGGCTTCCTGACAGCTTTTGTCACATCAGCCACCCTGGTGTCAAGCCATTTCAAGAAGATGTACCAGAAACTGCCCCCTCGGGCCAGGGGCTGTGAGTGTCAAGGAGACTGCAGAGTCACCTGGCCCAGCCCTTCCTGTGCCCTCCTGACCTGGCCCAGCCCTGTGGCCGCCCTGCGTTCTGCAGGAGGCCCCTCCACCCTGAAGACCCGGAGCTCCCTGAAGGGTTCCCATCGCTCTCTCCCTCCAAGGCCCGTCGATTACACTGGAAACCCCCGAGTGCGCTGGAGCGTGCTCAGCAATCCCCCAGCAGGGTCCTCCTGGGACATCTCCCAGCTGTCCCTATGTCCCACCTGCCTGACCCTCGAGGTACCCTGCACCTGGCATTTTGCCCAGGGACTGCCCGTGAAGACCTGGGGAAGCAGCCGCAGGACGGGTGCTGGAGCGTGCAGGGGCCACAGCAGGGACTCCCTCCCCAGGACCCCAGAGCGTGGGGAAATGACAGGGACCAGGAAGTGAGATGTGTCAAGTCCTAAAGCTTCTGCACAGAAAAGGAAGCCACCAGGAATATGCAGACATCCTCCAAAGACCACCCTGGACCACACGCCCCATCCACCACCCCTCAGTATGTATCCTCAAGATCAAAGTCGTCACCTCCAGTGACACAGGCACCGTGTTCACAGAGCACGATGCACAATAGCCAGACCGTGGAACCGGCCCCTGGTGTCCACCGGTGGGTGAACACGTGGTCTATACTCACAATGGAGTGTGCTCGGCCACAAACAAGAATGGATTATGTCATTGGCAGGAAATGGGTGGCAGTGAGAAGGTCATGTTAGTGGGGTAAGCGAGACTGAGAAGCCAAGGCCAGGTCCTCTGTGAGCTAGAGAGGGAAAGGAGAAGACAGGAGGGGACGTCACGAGAACAGAGGGCCATGGGCTGGGGGGGGGCGTCCAGGCAGGGAGACTGGCCCCGTGGTGGTCGTGACCAGGAACCCCCTCCCCTGTGTCGCAGAAGCCGGGCCCAGCAGTCACACCTCCATCCCAGCACCCCAGGCGGAGGCGAGCGTCCTCGGGGTGTGCAGGGCCTCGGGGCTCCCTGTGGTGGCCCCCCGCCCCAGGGGTCTCTAGGGAGCAGTGGACGCTCTCTCACAAAAGGCTGGTTCCTTTGGTTGCTTTGCCCTGGGTTTTGACGACTTTTCCTCTAAGACATGTTTAAATAAATACTCCTGAAGCTTTTGAGTCGTCCTGGACGGCCCTCCTGCCATCAGAGTGAAAGTGTCACCGAGCGTGACCGCTGAGTGGCAGGTCGGAGCCTGGCCACCTCTGGTGCTGAGCTGGGCCACCTTCCCACAGTGAGCCTGGTCCCGTGGGTTCCATGGGGTCAGGGTGTCCCGAGGATGGCTCTCTTGAGCATTTTCTGAGATCGTCTGTGGCCATGTATAAAAGAGAGGTGGCCCCGCACCGCCCCCTCCTCCCAGGCCGAGGAAACCGTGAGGTTAGGAGATGGAGGCCTTGACGTTCACGGGGCCCGCTCATCTGTGTGGCTGTGCGCTGGGCGCTGTGAGGTCCGGGCCGGTGCCCGTCTGGGTGTGGAAGGGAATTCCCTTACGGGGCGAATTCCTCTGACATGGCCGTCCAGACAGCTCTTGTGGGTGTCCGTCAGGAGAGGGTGGTTGTCTGTGAGTTTGTCCCGTCCCCGTGCTGCCTGGTTGGTCCACGAAGCCCCCCAGGGCTTCAGACGTGATCCCCACAGCACAGAGCAGTACTTGGGGTGTGGGGTTCCTGGGGTCAGGGTGTCCGCAGGCTGCACCCTGAATCGGAAAGTTCTCATCATCCTGCAGCGGTGAAGCGTCCGTGCCTCCTGCGTCCCTCCAGCCTCCACAGCCGCTGGCCCACGTTCTGCCCGTGGCTCCCCAGGGCTGGACATGGTGCGAACGCGGCCCACAGAGCTGCCTCTGGTCAGCACTGGAGGTCTGCTGGCGCTGCCCTCCCCACAGGACCCCACGCTCAGTGCTCCCCGTGAAGGCACCCACCCCACCCCGTCGATGCGTTCCTCAGCTTGGGCACGTGTGCCCTGTGGGCCATTTTGTGAAGCTGCCTCCTCCGTGAGCACCTGTTGGGTGAACCCCTGGGAGTGGAGAGCCCAGGAGCGGGGACTTAACCTTTGATGACCCCACACCGTTTTCCACGGAGCACACACCTGTGACCTCCGAGCCCCCTGAGCTCTCACAGCCAAAGAACCCAAGGCTGCGTTTCTCCCTGCGGTGGCCATACGGTGGCGCTCAGTGGCTCTCGCTGTGATTCTGACCAGCAGTTCCCTGGCAGTTTGTGATGCTGACCGTCTTCCCATGTGATGATTGGCCATTCACATTTCGTCTCCGTACAAATGCCTGTTTGGATTTTTTGACAGTTTTTAAACTGTGTTGTCCTTATTGTTGAATGGCCAGAGTTCTTTATATATTCTGGTTTCCATTCCTGCCCTTATCTGCCTGGGAAATCGCTTCTCCCAGAGGGTGAGTTATCTTTCACTTCCTTGATTGTATCATTTGTAAGAAAAACGCCTTTTATTTGTATTTTGCAGTTTTGATTTGATCACAGTACTTTTTACATTTATGGCCGAGACTGTAGTGTCATGTCCAGGAATCCTCTGTCTAGTCCAAGGTCAGGGATATCTAGTCCTGCCACTTCTGAGAGTTTGTCAGTGAGCCCTGACACTGATGGAGAGAGGCCCCCGATCTGGTTTCCTGGGCACCTTTGCTAAAGTCCTCTTTCTCCATGAGCGGTCTTGAGGCCCTGTGGGGTCAACACGGAGCGGAAGTTCTATCTGTCGTCAGCCGCATTCCCCTGGAAAGGGCAAGTCTTTGACTCGAATCTTCTGGGTTTTCTGGTGGAGTCCTTGCTCACTGCGCTCAGGTCCGGTCCTCAGCCACAGCCTCACAGCCACAGAAGCCTGCTCAGAAGGAGCAGTGCTGTCCACCTCCAACCAGCAACAGGACCGCCTTCCCAACAGGGCCCAGCCCCAGCCCTCTGCCAGGCCCACAGGCTCCGCCCTCCATGCCGCCCATCTGGTTAAACCTGGGTCTTCCCGAGCCCCGCCCACTCGCAGTTCTCTGGTTCCTAAAATCCTCCTTCCTGGTCTGTCTGGCCACCTGCATCTCACTGGGGCACACTCCCACCGTCTCCAACGGCTGCCGAGGCCCCTCCATCCTGCCTTCCTGGAATACCCTGTGCAGTGCCCCTGTGCAGTGCCCCTCTGCATTCTGTGCAGTGTCCCTGTGCAGTGTCCCTGTGCAGTGCCCCTGTGCAGTACCCTGTGCATTCTGTGCAGTGCCCCTGTGTGGTGCCCCTGTGCAGTGCCCCTCTGCATTCTGTGCATTACCCCTGTTCAGTGCCCCTGTGCATACTCCTGTGCCGTGCCCCTGTACAGTACCCCTGTGCAGTCCCCCTGTGCATTCTGTGCATTACCCCTGTTCAGTGCCCCTGTGCATACTCCTGTGCAGTGCCCCTGTGCAGTACCCCTGTGCAGTACCCTGTGCATTCTGTGCATTACCCCTGTTCAGTGCCCCTGTACATACTCCTGTGCAGTGCCCCTGTGCAGTACCCTGTGCATTCTGTGCATTACCCCTGTTCAGTGCCCCTGTACATACTCCTGTGCAGTGCCCCTGTGCAGTACCCCTGTGCAGTGCCCCTGTGCATTCTGTGCATTACGCCTGTTCAGTGCCCCTGTGCATACTCCTGTGCAGTGCCCCTGTGCAGTACCCCTGTGCAGTACCCTTGTGCATACCCCTGTGCATTCTGTGCAGTGCCCCTGTGCGGTGCCCCTGTGCAGTGCCCCTGTGCATTCTGTGCATTACCCCTGTTCAGTGCCCCTGTACATACTCCTGTGCAGTGCCCCTGTGCAGTACCCCTGTGCAGTGCCCCTGTGCATTCTGTGCATTACGCCTGTTCAGTGCCCCTGTGCATACTCCTGTGCAGTGCCCCTGTGCAGTACCCCTGTGCAGTACCCTTGTGCATACCCCTGTGCATTCTGTGCAGTGCCCCTGTGCGGTGCCCCTGTGCAGTGCCCCTGTGCATTCTGTGCATTACCCCTGTTCAGTGCCCCTGTGCATTCTGTGCATTACCCCTGTTCAGTGCCCCTGTGCATACTCCTGTGCAGTACCCCTGTGCAGTGCCCCTGTGCATTCTGTGCAGTACCCCTGTGCAGTGCCCCTGTGCATTCTGTGCATTACCCCTGTTCAGTGCCCCTGTGCATACTCCTGTGCAGTACCCCTGTGCAGTACCCTTGTGCATACCCCTGTGCATTCTGTGCAGTGCCCCTGTGCGGTGCCCCTGTGCAGCTCGTCCTGAACCAGAACGCATCGCACTGCTTATTTCAGAAGGCCTGAGACCCCCTTCAGGAGCTCGCCCTGAGGCTCACGCTCAGCCTGTCCCTGCACCCAAGCCCTTCCTCCTCCCCAGCCTCTGGCCGCTCAGCCACCTGGGGGAGGCCTCCCCGCAGGCTTGCCTGAGTCCTAGGCTGGACCTTCTGCAGCACCCTGTGGACCTTGATCAGGAAGCCACACACTCTCCCTGAGGGCATGCCCTCCCTGCTGTGATCTGGACCAGTAGGCGTCTGTCAGGGAGGTGACAGGACCCAGCCCAGGCTGAACGTCCAGCTCTGGGGACACGAGACAGGTGACATGGACACTCCTCGGTAAATGACCCATGCTATTCTCCCACCTTCAATTGTCATGCCCACCCTCGGGGCCAGGCAGGGCGGGAACAGATGTGTGAATGTTTGAGACAAGAACCACGATCAACCCCGTGAGGCAGGAGTCCGTCTGCTCTGGGCGATGGAGACCAGGGCTGGCCACTGCTCATTCACCGTCCATCACCAGCACCCTCCACAGTGAAGGCAAGCAGGAGCCCTGGCTGCCCTTCTGTGCCGGCGAGTGTCCTGAATCCCTGTGGCCCAGGTCCACCCAGCCGTGGCCTGGCCCTGGGGGTTGACAGTTGCTGGTCCTCGGGGAGTGGAGACTGGCACTGCCCTGCCAGGGGCCTGCCCGCGGCCTGCCCTGCTGTGCCTGGCACTGCAGGGAGCACATCCCATCCAGATGCAGCTGCCCAGCACACACACAGGCAAGCCCGGCCTTGTCACCAAATGTGGGTGCCAGCGTCACCCTGGGAGGTGGAGAGAGAAGGTGAAGGCCACCCTACGGACACCGGACCTGGACACAGGGTAAGCACGTGAAGAACTAAGAGGGAAATCGCGCTGCGGCCTGGCCCGTCTCCTGCTGCCAGGGCCAGGCCCGGGCTGGGCAGTCCGCAGAGCTGGAGGCCGGAAGCCCAGCTGGAGGCGCCCGAGGCTCAGCGCCAAGTGAGGGCCACCCCCTGCCTCCAAGATGGTGCCATGGGCCTGGCGCTGTCCTCGGGTGGGAGGAGCAGTGACCCTGTGGAGGGGGTGGGGGAGGCGCCAGGCAGGCAGCCAGCGCGGGAAAGCCTCCCCAGGAGGAGCCTGCTGTGGTCCCATCTGCAGTATCCCCGAGGCCACGTGTGCCCAGCCTGGTGCTGTGGGGGGTGGAGGGACCTTCAGGAGCTGGGCCCAGTGCGAGGTCCTCGGTCACTAGGGATGCGCCTGCGGTGGGACGGGCCCCACCTCTCTTCACGTCCTGCCGTGGGTGAGCCACTGTCTGCCACACACCCCACCATGATGTGCTCCCACAGGCCGGAAGCCACGAGGCTGGTTGGTCATGAACTGCAAGCTCCAAAACTAAAAGCCAAAGTAAACCTTTTCTCTTTATAAGCTGATTGCCTCAGGTATTTCACTATAGTGACAGACCACAAACCGGCCCATGGCCTGATCGCCTCTCAACACCATCCCACTGGGCTTTGCAGCTCCAGACAGGGCTTTGGCGGGGACACATCCAATCCATGGCAGGGAGCATGACCTCACTGACCTGGGAGCTGTGGCAAGGACGGGAGAGATGGATGCTGGCAGACCCTGGGACCCTGGCTGGTGTCGCTTTTTTGAACAAATAGAAGAAAAAAGAGTGAATGAAGCAGAACCTCACTCACGTGCCACTAAAAGAGCAAAGTCCTTACAGACCGTGAAAGCCACGGACTCCTGTGAACCAAGATCTGGACCCAGGAGACCAGGGCTGTGCCCTTAACTGTTGATCCACAGATGCCTGAAATTGCCTGACCCGCCTCAGGGCCCCGCCAGGCTCAGGAATCTGGCGGGCGGGAGCTCCATGAACTCTCCCAGCCTGGACCAGGGACTCGACCTCTGTGTGTGTCCCTTGGAGGCTCCTCAGGGACACGGGCGATGGGACCTACACCGCCAGGAGAAGAAGAAAGTCTCACCAGGTCACAACCCTAAGGGAGCCGTGTGGAGCACCGTGCCCTGGGAACAGCCACGTGTGACCCGGGATTTCGCACGCTCCCCCCCCAGATCTTACCTTTAAATTCAGGCTACTGCAGGGTAAGTAATGCTCTGCAGCAAGTGCAGTGAGAAGAGCCAGGACGACGTGCCCACCTGTGCCCAGCTTCAGGCCAGTCCCGCAGGATGGGAGGCCCAGGCCCCTCCTTTGCCACGCCAGGCTGGGGGACAGCCCTGTCCCCTGGATGTGGCACTCTGCCCTCCCCGGCCGTGGCCTTTGGCACTGGCCCTGCCTGGCTTCCCGGCTGGTGGGGCGGTCAGTGGCTGGGGCCTGCTCCGCCACGGCTCTTGGGCCGTGGATGCTGACTGAAGGGGGGAAGGTTTCTTTAAAGTGTGAACATTCCGGGCCATGAGCCACCTGCAGGAGCCTGGGCCGCCTGCCGTCAGGGTGCCAGACCACGGAGGCCTCACACTGATGCCCCTGCGTCCTCCGTCTGGGGCGGGCGGGCGGGCCGGGTTGGGGACATGGGGACTTTCCCACGCTGTGCGATTCGGGGCGCATATTTTAACATTCATCAGCTCCACTCTCCCTCAGTTCAAGAGCACGTTTTTTTGTCATTCTTCAAGCAAAGCAGACAGTTGGACGTTCTGACTGATTTATGTGCCTTTACAGGAGGAAACAGGGAATTTCACCCAGAAGGTCCACTGTCGGAGCCCAACCTGCAGCTGACGTGGAGGGGACGTCCTGACGTCACCCTTAAAGCGCCACACGCCTCCTGCCTCCTGCACACCTGTTGTCCGGCTAAAGCTGGTTCGCAGGATGAAGCAAGCTGCCCGGTCCTCCTGCAGGCGGCCTCCGCCCCCTGCCCAGCAGATGGCACCTGGACACCTGACGAGGGAGCGACAGGGCCCCTGGCAGGGGAGGGACTGGGCGGGGTGAGCACCCCCCCACCCGCCGCCACCCCTATAGGGCAGCAAAAGGAAATGTGGAGCAATGTCCAGCCACGCTGGGCCTCACCAAAATGCAAGTCCAGGTGCCAGGAGCAGAGTGGGCAGGCAGGGTGGTGGCAGAAGTTACCCTCACAGCCCAGGCTGGGGGCCTGCGCACCTGGCCAAGGCCTCACCGGCACCAACAGTGACCAGCTGTTGACCAGAGGGCCCTGGACTTGGCTCCCTGGAGTTTAAAGAGGCACTAAAACAGCCCTGGCCTGAACAGCTCCGTCATGGGCTCCCCGGCCACTTGCCCCACGGTTCAGGGCAGATGCTGCCGGTGCCTGAGCCCTGGGCCACCTGCAGACCCCTGCCCAGAGGGAGGGGCTTGAGAGAACCGAAGCAGGAGACTGAGCGTCCTTCATGGTCCAGCCTCAGAGGCCAGTGCTGGCACGAGGCTCAGCCCTGCTGCTGGCGAGGCGAGCCGGGCACCCCGTGGAAGCAACGTGGCACCTCTGATGAGGCTGCACACACGGCAAGGAATCCACTCCCTGGCACACCCACAGCGGCCCGTGTGCCCAGGAGCCGGTCAGCAGGTGCCCGGCTTGGCCACTCACACGTGCTCCCCAGCAGCAGCGGGCACCTGCGTGTCTGCTCCACACCGCACCACACAGATGGCCGGTGCACTTCCACCAGCGTGTGCAGCACATCCCTCGGGAGGAGGGGGGGGCACACGCGTCACGTCTGTTCACGTGGAGGCCACAGGACGTAGGGCTGGGCAGGGCCTCAGACTCCCTCCCACACGAGACGTGGGCGACAGGAGGAGCGCATGTGGACTGGGCAGCGCAGTCGGCTGCGGATCGAGCTGGGAAGCTCCGGATGCCACATGGATGCGTCTCAGGCAGGAGGAAGGGGCCCATCTCTGGTCAACGCAAGTTCGTTCCCAGTGGGCAACGACTCCCTTTTCCAAAACAGAAGGAGTGGTAAATGAGGCACGCTCTGTGCCGCTGCCGGGCTCCTGGGGGTCTCTGGGTGCTCACACCTGCGTCTGCTCCACTCACCAGGAAACTTCTGGAAAACTCCGCAGCGTCTGGAGGGAGGGAGAGGTCGGAAGTGGAAAATGGCCTCTTCAGACCCACACGAAGTAACTGAGATCTCCTGAGTCCCTGTGAGTCCCTGAGACTCACAGCTGTGTTGTGGGGACAGTGTCAAGGCCACACACAGGGACACCTTTCACTTGGAGCCCCAGAGCTAGGCACAGGATTCCCAGCAGAACACAAGCTCAGCTTGGTGGCACCCCTGGACCCTGCTGTTGACTGTCCCACAGCAAGTCACAGGCAGAGAGAGGAAACGCTGTGCGGGCCGATCCCAGAGCTCGACCTCGGGGAGCCCGACCTGGGGGAGCCCGACCTCGGGGAACTCAACCTGGGGGAGCCAGACCTGGGGGACCTCGACCTGGGGGAGCCTGACCTCGGGGAACTCAACCTGGGGGAGCCAGACCTGGGGGACCTCGACCTGGGGGAGCCGGACCTCAGGGGAGCTCAACCTGGGGATGCTCAACCTGGGGGTGCTCAACTTGGGGGAGGCCTACCTGGGGGAGCTCAACCTGGGGGTGCTCAACCTCGGGGAGCTCAACTTGGGGGTGCTCAACCTGGGGGAGCTCAACCTGGGGATCCCGACCTCGGGCACCTCCTTTTCTTCCTCTCCTGTTCCAAGACCAGAGCCACAGCGTCAGGTTTTATGGCTGAGTCAGCAGCTCCACAACTGAAGTTTGATGAATTCAACTGTAAAATATTCACAACCTGGAAATCTATAATGTGATTCATATTTTCATCGCTTTTTTCTATTTGATCCTGTAAATGCAACAGAAAATATTGGTCACAGTGCAACACGAGGACGGGACCCCTGGGAGCACAGTCTCCTCCAGAGTGAGCCTTTGTCCTCCGGACGCCCAGTGCTCCCAGGGGAGCTGCGTGGGTTGGTTCTAGAAGGTGGTTAGACCCACGTCGACGGAGCCCACGGGCGGGCAGGAGGAGGGAGCCTCCCGCCTGGCTCTGCCACTCCGAGGCTGTGACGTGAACCTGCTCCCGGGAGCACAGTTTGAAATAGGCTCCTGACTCGTCTTGTCACGCAGATGAGAAATGCCTTTTTAATGGGAAGAAATAGAAATGGATGGCCACTGTTTTGATTGATGGGCTGTGTTGCCTGGCCACCAGAGCCAGCCAGGCTGCCCTCGCACTGAGGACAGGGCGTCTGCTCCAGGCGTGTCCAGCAGAGGGCCTCTGAGCCACCACCAGGGTGAGCAGTGCACTGCAGAGGTGGGGAGACCGAGGCTCGGCAAGGTCAGCCCATTCCGAGGCTGTGGGGGAACCAACGCAGGAGCAGGAGCCAAGCCCTGGTCTTCTCAGGGCTGAGAACATCCCGTGCACGTTGTCAGCTTGCTGCCCAGTCCACCGTGTGCTCCTCTCCAGGAATCTAATGGAAATTAAAGTGGGCTTGTACCAGGGGTAAGGAAAGCTCGGGTCTCCGGCTCTGTCTGGAGGAAGCCTGGCTTTGGACCCAGGCATGACCCCTGAGATGCCTGCTGCAGTGGCTGCAGGGACACAGGGTGCCTCAAGGTTCCAGGGTCCTTCCTGGTTCCTACATCACCCGCCTTTCAACCAGAGATGGCCTCGGGAAGGCCAAGCGTCCCGACGGTCCTCCACTGCCCGAGGTAGGAGTGGAGGCCTGACCCTGTGTTCCGCACACACAAGGCGCCATGCGCCCAAGGCTTAACCCTGTTTTGAAAGTGGGGCTCCTCCCTGCGCTAACACGCGGCGCTCATTCCCACCCTGCGGGCAGGCAGTGTCAGCATGCTGGCCCAGGTGGCCGCCCCACACTTGGCTCTCAGGACGCTGGGCCTCACCAAAGGGCTCAGGTGGCGGGGGCTCCCCTAGCCTCGCTCCCCGCAGGAGTGCAGGACGGCCTCCTGGGTTGGAGCAAATCTTTTGTTCCCGTGGGCTGGGTGACTGGGAAGAGGTCAGAGATGAAGAGATGGCTGGACCCCAGCCGTGAGCCCAACACCACCGCCGCGGTTAGACCCACACGCCTGGCTGCAGAGGAGAGCGGGTCTGAACACGGTCGCGCTGGTCTCTCTGCTGCCTAATTGCTGAGCAGGTTTCTACAGGTTTCCAAACACATTGAACACGGAGCAGAGAGGAGCAATTTCTCAGCTTATGTTTATTTAAAATCGATTGAGCTGTGACACGGCCCAGCCAGTGTCTTTTCCAGGTAATTAGTGTTTTATGGTGGGATATCCAGCTCTTGACCTTGCCTTCACGCCAGGCCTTGGGACTGGGGGGCCTGGGACTGGGGGGGACCTGGGGCTGGGGGGAACCTGGATGCTGAAGGCCCGGATGCCTCTCTGAGCCTGCGGGAGCCACCAGGACTCCCACTCGGGTGATGGGGGCAGCTTCCTGGCACTGGCGGGGTTTCCCAGGAGTGTCCACCAAGAAAGCATAAAAGGTGACTGGGGAGCAGGGGTTGGGGCAGCCCCACCCAGGACAAGGTGCCAGAATCAGTTCCACCGAGACACTCCTCTGGGCAAAGGGTGGGTGCAGCTGTGAGGCTGGAGGGACGGGCCAGGGGACTGGCCAGGTATGAGCCAACATCTCCAATGGGGAAGCCCAGGTATGAAGTCACAACCACCTATGGACTCACCTCGGTGTGACAGGTACTTCCCACCTGCAGACACACCCAGGTGAGAGGCACTGCCCACCTGCAGACACACCCAGGTGAGAGGCACTGCCCACCTGCAGACACACCCAGAGGAAGAGGCACTGTCCACCTGTGGACACACCCAGGTGTGAGAGGCACCGCCCACCTGTGGACATACCCAGGTGAGAGATACAGCCCACCTGCGGACACACCCCAGGTGTGAGAGGTATCACCCACCTGTGGACACACCCAGGGGAGAGGCACTGCCCACCTGCGGACACACCCAGGGGAGAGGCACTGCCCACCTGCGGACACACCCAGGTGTGAGAGGTACAGCTCACCTGTGGACACACCCAGGGGAGAGGCACTGCCCACCTGCGGACACACCCAGGTGTGAGAGGTACAGCTCACCTGTGGACACACCCAGGGGAGAGGCACTGCCCACCTGTGGACACACCCAGGTGTGAGAGGTACAGCTCACCTGTGGACACACCCAGGGGAGAGGCACTGCCCACCTGTGGACACACCCAGGTGTGAGAGGTACAGCTCACCTGTGGACACACCCAGGGGAGAGGCATTGCCCACCTGCAGACACACCCAGGTGAGAGGCACTGCCCACCTGCAGACAAACCCAGAGGAAGAGGCACTGTCCACCTGTGGACACACCCAGGTGTGAGAGGCACCGCCCACCTGTGGACATACCCAGGTGAGAGATACAGCCCACCTGCGGACACACCCCAGGTGTGAGAGTTACCACCCACCTGTGGACACACCCAGGGGAGTGGTACAGCCAACCTGCGGACACACCCAGGTGTGAGAGGTACAGCCCACCTGTGGACACACCCAGGGGAGAGGCACTGCCCACCTGCGGACACACCCCAGGTATGAGAGGTACAGCTCACCTGTGGACACACCCAGGAGGGAGAGACATTACCCCTGCAAGTGGCTGGACCCAGTGGAGGCCGCCACCCCTGCCTGTTCCCAGGCCTGTGGCATCTGCCGACTGAGCTCAGAAAAGGCATCCCCTCCTGCCCTGCTTCCCATAAGAAGCTACGTCAGGTCTAATAAGGATTCCGTGCCACTCTCCAAGTCAGAAGAGCTGATCACACAGTCGGTTCATAATGCATGAGCCTTCCTAGCCTCCGACACCAGCTCTGCCGTCCAGCGTGTTACCCCGCCTCAGGCGTGACCTGTCACAGCAGCATGTGGCAACTTATAAAATAACAACAGCTAACACCTGACCGTGGCTGTTACCCGCCAGGGCTCTTTGGGCACACTGCATGTGTCGCTCATTGCCTCTTCTCCGTCTCTGGGGCTGGCTCCGGCACCTCCCCTTCACTGAGGAGGAGGTGAGCACAGGGCGGACTGTTTACCACGGGGCACACAGTTAGAGATTTTGAGCTGGTTTCAGACTCATGATTTACCCTCTTAACCCTGCGCCGCCTGTGAGCCTGTGTGGAGAGGGCAGGTGCCGTATCGTCATACAGCCCCACTGCGACACGGCGGAGAGCATGGAGGCGGCCAGGGGTAGGGCCAGGACCAGGCTTGGCTCAGCAGCTGAGGGGTCTGCAGGTGGACAGGCCTTGGGGAGGGCCGTGAGAGCTACGGGCTGGGCTGAACCGCGCTCTTGTCTGTCAGGCAGCCTCTCTGAGCTTTCTATTATTCATGCACTTGAACTTCACAGCGGTCCTTTGAACATCAAGGCAAGATGCGAGAACAACACTGGGAAAGTCAGAGACACCCGGGGCACAGGAGAATGACGTGCCTGCAGAGGCTCAGCAAGGGAGCAGGCAGCGTCGGCAGAAGCCGCAGCTTCCCAGGGCGGGTGGAGGTGCCAACCCGAGAGTTTAGAAGGCTTCACAAACACCAGGAGGAGCCATCCACGGAAGACGGTGCGGCTGCCAGGGGGCCATCTCCGAAGAGTAGCTCCAACCACCCCAAGGGGAGGCTCCTGGGTACAGCAGTGACGGTGCCAGCCCTGGGCCAGCAAGGGTTTGGTCTGTCCCCAGCCAGGAGAGTGGGGTAGTGCTCTCCATTGTGGGGACAAGGGCAGGATGGAAGGAGGTTGATTTGGTCAGTTTTGGGTCACTTTGACCAAAAGACCCGGCAAAAACAACTTGGAGGAGGAACGATGACTGTGGCTCGCAGTTTCAGCGGTTCAGTCCACAGTTGGCGACTCTAGCTCTGCGCCCAAGGTACGGCCAACATCATGGCGGAAGGGCTGGTAGGGGAAACTGCTTAGCTCCTGGCAGCAGGCAAGCAGAGAGAGCCCGAGAGCAAGGAGCCAGAGGTAACAATCCCCAAGGGCTCGCCTCCAATGGCTGACTTCCCTACACTGCCCACCTTCCTAGGTACCACCCACCCAGCCCCCATCCCATCCAGCCCCCATCCAGCCCCCATCCCATCCAGCTCACCCCATCCAGCATCCATCCCATCCAGCTCACCCCATCCAGCCCCCATCCCATCCAGCTCACCCCATCCAGCCTCCATCCCATCCAGCCTCCATCCCATCCAGCTCACCCCATCCAGCCCCCATCCCATCCAGCTCACCCCATCCAGCCCCCATCCCATCCAGCTCACCCCATCCAGCCCCCATCCCATCCAGCTCACCCCATCCAGCCCCCATCCCATCCAGCTCACCCCATCCAGCCCCCATCCCATCCAGCTCACCCCATCCAGCCCCCATCCCATCCAGCTCACCCCATCCAGCTCACCCCATCCAGCCCCCATCCCATCCAGCCCCCATCCCATCCAGCTCAGCCCACCCAGCTCCCATCCTGTGCCTGTTAGGAGATGGACTTTGAGGCAGGCACCGGTGCCCATGTGGGAAGAGGGTGTGCACTCCTGGACCTTCTCTGCCTCCTCAGGTCACACCTGCTCGTCGTGAGCTCGGGTCTTCAAGGTCCTCCCTGATTCTTTCTTTTAGTGTGTGTGAGTGGCGGGAGGGATGTGAAGGTCTGCACGTGTGCTGGTGGACTCCACAGATGCTCTCACACTCACAGTGTGCTCTTTCCCGTTCTCTGGCCTTTGTGTCTCTCTGAGCTATTCTTTTCCTTTCTAACCTTTCTCCTCAGTCTACTGTCTGAGGTGGGCTCAGCCATCTGTTTGCTGCTCCTGGACGCAGGTGTCCCCCGTGGTGGATCTCTTTGTATGTAGGACTCAGAGAGACTGGACCCTTCTTTCTGAGCCTCTCATTCCCTCTCCACGTCCTCTCCTCCCAGGTCCTGCTGTCCACCCTTCCTCCTGCTGCCCCTCTGGCTCCTTCTGTCCTCTGCAGGGTCCAGTTTAGTGAGGGACTTTTCTCATGCCTCAGCTTGCAGGTCACTGCCCCTCTGTTCCCAGGGGCCTGTTTGTTGAGAGCCACAGCTGAAGGGGCCCCAGCAAACTTCCAGCTGCCAGCTGATTGGCTCCTCTGCGGTGATGCTCATTGGGCTGTTTCCCTGCCCTTTCAGACCACGGAGCTGCTCATTGGGGGACTTTTTTTGGCTCCACCCACGCGACCCAGCCAATCGGCCTCAAGAGCAGGAGGAGTGGGGGGGTGGAGAGGCTTGTGGGAAGCCGGTGGTGTCAGTTGAGGCTCTGAGGGTTTTTCCTGAGAGGCTGTTTTGTTTGGCGTGTGTGGTTCTAAAAATAAAGTTCGTTTCTTTTGACAAGTGGCTCCTGATTGTGCCCAGCCAGACTGCGGCATTTGGTGGCTCGCACGGGGAGCGACTGAGGGTAAGGTAAACTGCTTGCCCCTGAGGGCAGGGCGAGAGGATGGGGAGCCATTTTAAGATTCCTCTTTTGTTTTGCTTCACTTTTGTTTTAAGTTGCCTGTCCCTGGAGATGAGTGAGACGGAAGAAAAACCGCTCACATCTGAGGAACAGATAGGGAGAAAGGACGGATGGACATGTCAGGAGGATAGAAAGGCTGATAGAATGATTCTTTGTTGTTCCATTTTTGTTTCATTCTGTCTCGGTTTTGTTTTGCGTCATCTTAGTGAGGGATATCTTTGTCATGGAAATATGGAATTAAAAATTAGTAAAAAACAAACCAAAAGAGTGTTAAGTAAATTGTTAGAGGAAGGAGGCATCCCAGTAAAATCAAGAGCAGGCAGGGCATACGTCGATACAATACAAAAATGTAGCCCATGGCTTTTTTAAATATACCACAATGGAACCTTCATGGTGAAGATTTAAGAAGAATAGAAAAGAACAGCCCAGGGACTCTGCCAGTTGGCACATTGCCATTGTGGGCATTGGTATCTTGTTTGCTTAGTCCAAAGCCTTCAGTTCAGACAATGGTAGAGGAAGGAGAAGACATATTGATTCAAGTAAAAGAGAAGGTCTCTCAAGTTAGTCAGACAGAGGAAGAAAGTTTAGAGCAGAAAATACTTTACAAAAGCGTTTTAAAATAACTAAGGAACAAGCTAGACAAATAATAAAACAATATCAAAATTGTGTGACCTTTTTACCACAAGTTAATCTTGGAGTCCATCCTAGAGGACTGATACCTAACCATATTTGGCAGATGGATGTCACACACTTGCCAGAATTTGGAAAATTAAAATATTTGCATGTTACAGTTGATACTTCTTCCGGATTTTTGATGGGCTCCCTTCATGCTGGAGAAAAAATTAAAGATATTATAGCTCATTGCTTACAAAATTTTGCCACTGTGGGCGTTCCAAAACAGTTAAAAACAGACAATGCCCCTTGTTATACTTCTACCTCTTTTAAACAATTTTGCTCATCATATGGCATTACTCATATAACAGGAATCCCATACAATCCACAGGGACAAGGCATAGTTGAAAGAGCTCATCAAACTATTAAAATGTACTTATTAAAGCAAAAAGAGGGAATTGGAAAGGGGTATATATCCCCCAAAGATAAACTTAAAATAACCCTTTTTACTCTAAACTTTTTAAATTTGGATTCATCAGGGCTTAGTGCTGCAGAAAGGCATATGTGTCCAAAAAATGTGCATAAGCCCCAGGTACTTTGGAAGGATATTCTAACAGGACAATGGAAAGGTCCTGACCCAGTAATTGTCTGGAGTCGGGGATCTGTTTGTGTGTTTCCACAGGGAGAACAGCAGCCGATATGGATTCCAGAGAGATTAACTAAAGCTATTTCTACAGACCAAAAAGAATATGATTTGGCTCAAATCCATAACCGCTGATATCCAAAACTCCAGTTTGGCTATCCTTACATCTGCGACAGAACCAGGATGCTTTTTTCAATATCTATTTTATTATTGCCCTTTCCCACATCATGAAGTTCTATTTTGTTTTTTGAGCTCATACAGACCTAGGTTAATGTTTTGCTGATCAGTTCTATTTTTTTGACTATAGAGTTTTTAAACATTGCAATGGAGACTTCACCTGTAAAAAGTTATAAGGCCTTTACTATTATGTTATGTGTTGTATGTATTATATTATGTGTGCACACTTGTGTTTTGTGTTGTATGTTTGTATGTATGTATGTCCATACATCATATATGATAAGCGCTCATGAAAAAATGGATCCAAATTTTTTTTTTTTATTCACGTGATTTAAATGGTTTAATTTAAATTGGGTAAACAACTGTTGAGGATTGTTTTAATATGTGAACAAAAAAGGAGGTTAACAGATCTGTTTGTTTATTTTCACCTTTCCTTTTCATTATATTTAATAATTCTGTTCAGGATAATGTAAATTGTTCAGAAAATTGTTTTCTTTTAGTGCCTTCTGGAATGTTACATAATTTTTTTTTAGCCATCATTGCCAGAATTCCTATCTTCATCCCAGTGCCAGTGAAGACAAAGATAAAACCAAACTACAGCTTCTGCAATAGCCATCACTGAACTGCTTGCAGAACTTGCCTGTACTATGCATCACTTGTATGCATTGTGAACTCACTTGTATGCATTGTGAACTATCTGTTGGTGCAGCAACTTGTGGTAGTGTTGGGGTATTTTTGCTGATGGTGTCATCGGTGGTACAAATTTTCCAAAAGGAGCCGTCAGTTGGCTTGGTGTATCCTCCTCCCTCCTGCTTGTGATGGTCGTTCAGCTAAAATTTGGGGGCCAACAGAGGTGAGGCAAAGAACCTCACCCCCCCGCTGGCACAAAGACCTATCCACAGGTGTGGCTGTATGCTGGACCGGTAGTCAATGACGGGTAAGATCCAATTGCAATGGTACCAACCTAAGACAGGAGGCTGACGCCTTGAGGTCAGCTCATCCGATGACGGGTAAGGACCATATGTAGTATTGGACAACCTAAGGCAGGCACGGTCCCTAAGCCACATGCTTGTTGTTTAAACAGAGAGGGGGAGATATTGAGAGCCACAGCCAAAGGGACCCCAGCAAACTTCCAGCTGCCAGCTGATTGGCTCCTCTGCGGTGATGCTCATTGGGCTGTTTCCCCGCCCTTTCAGACCACGGAGCTGTTCATTGGGGGACTTTTTTTGGCTCTGCCCACATGACCCAGCCAATCGGCCTCAAGAGCAGGAGGAGTGGGGGGGGTTGAGAGGCTTGTGGGAAGCCGGTGGTGGCAGTTGGGCTTTGAGGGAATTCCTGAAGAGCTGTGTGGTGTGGTGTGTGTTCTAAAAATAAAGTTCGTTTCTGCTTGACAAGTGGCTCGTGAATTGTGCCCAGCCAGACTGTGGCACCTGTTCATCTATCAGACCATCAAAGTGCCAAATCCAGGGTCTGTGGAGCATTGCAACTGACCTTTATCTGTCGACCCAACTCCACGGAAGGTCTCTGTCTGCCTCTGCTTTGAACCCGCTCCTCATCGTCTAGTGATTTCTATGTCTCAATCACCAATGTCTACTGTGTGTTTTTCTCTTGGTTTTCCAGTTATTTGCACCTGTACCTTTTATTTAACAAGTCTTGTGACTTTTGATTGGATAGTAAACATTGTGGCTGAATATTACTCAGGCACTGAAACAAGCCAGTTTCCCACAAGAGAATCCGAGCGTCTTTGAGCAGACGTAGGGGCAGCACCGTTGGTCTCACCGACTGTGGTGGTCGCCCTGTCAGAACAGACCGACCCCGCGTCCCTTTACCCTAAGCCATGACAAGGACAGGATGTCAGCAGTAGCTGGGTCATGCCGCGGTGGGTGTGTCTAAGTCAAGTCCCTTCGGTCCCAGGCAAACAGCTAAGAGGGTTTTCCCCAGTCATCCCTCCAGTTCCACACGCCCCTGGTTTTCTTGGAGTCCTGTTATGCACACCAAAGCCTAGGAGAGAGCCCAGCAGCTCGAGAACCGTCTACACAAGCTCCCCCTCACCTCCAGGAAGCCCTCTGCTCCCTGTGTCCCCACACCTGCCCAGTGCAGGCCATTTTGTGGCCCCAGATTGGACATCTAGATCCCTAGATGTCTCTTCTTGCTTGACATTTGATGAGACTTATTTTCCACTTGTAGTAAGGAGAGTTAATGATGTGGAAATAGAATGATTTCTCAACATAATAAAACGTATTTTTCAGGCCAGTGACCACTGTCACACTTAAAATTTAAAATGTTTCCATTAAAGCAGGAGCAAGACTAAGGCCTAGTCACTTCATTACTGCTCGCCACATAGCCCATGCAAAGCCACAAAAGAAAACCCTCCCAGGAAACAGATCGTGCACGGACATGCTGGGTCCACACACTGGCAACCCCCAACAGGATTAACCAATGAGCCACCACAGAGACAGATGGTGGCTAAATAAGTGCACAAATCCCACAGTGTTTGTACTGAGGATGTGAATATCCTGCTCTTCATCAAATTCCCACATCAGAGACTGGAATGAACCCTCTGGAGCTTGGGTGCAGTCTGTTAGTGTCAACTCTGGACAGGTGGGTGGATTGCGTGGATGGGATCCCACATACGTGGTGACTCTGGCCCCTAATAGACCCTGGGAGGCACCCAGCAGCCGGGCGCACACCTGCCGTTTCCCTTTGGTTTCTAAATACCATTCCTCAAAACAAAGAGCCAGAGGTCCCTGGAGCCATGGTTTCTGCCGCACTGGCCAGGAAACTTGAAAGGTGAGCCTGGGATGTCTGGTGGGTACGCTGGTGCTCACCGAGGTCGGGAGGGAGCTGAGGCACCCAGGGCCACTCTCGAGGACAGAGACCACCCTCCCTGTGACAGGCCAGCCCACGCATTTCAACAGAAAAGGCGTTCTAATACAGATATCGTAACCAGAATCAGGGCAAATCTGATCAGGTTCCATTGAGTCCAGATTTTCTGTATTTTATTAAACCAACTTAATTCTCTGAGCAAATTCCATAAAACAATTTCTCCAATATTTTTATCCACATTTTTGTTAGGATCACACTCCTTACATTTTTATTTCACCATAAAAATATGATTAATAGTTCTTTCAACCATGTCAATCTTACTGATTATGGTTTTTGCCTTTAGGGAGTTTTGAGGCGATTGTATCAATAAAGTCCAATTTGAGGGTATTAAATTATACAGACCTCATTTATTTTTGAGGCTCAATTCATTCCCCATGAATCTTTAACCAATGATCGGCGACACCCACTGTCAGTTCCACGTTGGGGCTGGTCTGACCACAGCCTGTCCATCTGCCCTGCGGTACTGACCAGTGGCCTCATCCTGCCCCCTCTTGCCCACCTCAGCTCTGCTCTGTGTACCTGAGCTCTGGACCCCACTGTGTCCTGCCCAGGCTTCCTCTTCGCCGGCCACAGTGTGTCGAAGGCTTGGTCCCCAAGTGGACCTCCTGTGAGGCTGAGGGGAGGCCTTATGTCACTGGGGGCACAACCCAGCCCCAGCCCCCTCCTGCCTTTCCCACCCAGCCACCAGGTGAGTGGACCTCCCTGTGGGGGACTCCCGCCTGGTGTGCTGTGCCACCACAGGCCAGAGCAACAGGCCAACTAGCCATGGACCCATACCTCCAGAACAGCCAAAATGAACCTTCTGTCTCTATAAGTGATCGTCCCTAGCTTTTGTTACAGTAGGGGAAACTGACCAATGTGCCCAGCCCTGTCCATGGCCCTGCCCGGAAGTGTGCGCACCCCCTGCTGCATCTCCTCTCTCTCTCACCTCCAGTGCACCTCATGTGAGCACAGAGCAGGGCCACCTGCCCAACCTCCCAACAGACCCTCAGCTCAAGGATTTGCTGCTATCCCTCACTGCAAGTCCACAGGATGGACACTACCTCACCCGTGTGCAGGAGGCGGGCAGGATGCACAGGAGGACGCGAGGCACTGTTCACATCACTGCCGACACACGGGGCCGTGCTTCCTTCACAGATTACCTAGGTGTGTAGTGCACTGCCCACCTTTTCTATAATGCGTATCTAATACACATGCTCTTCATATCCAAGACACCTGATGGCTGCCCCATCCAGTACTCACAGTTAGTACACACACACTGTACCTCCCACAAATACTACAGAAGGAAGCGGGAGCGCCTTCCCGGCACGGGCAGCACAGAGCGCCGGGGCCTGGCCCGCCACCCTGCAAGCCCACGCTCGTGGGCCAGGGGCTGCCCGTTGGAGGTGCAGGGGGGCCCACCCACCACCCAGGCAGATGCCCAGCAAACCCCTGTCTTGGCTGACCAGAGAGTAGCAGCCATGTTCTGTTTTGCCAAATAACTGATTGGATAAGGCAGGACTTGCTTTATCACAATTAAAAGGGCATCGCTCTAAAAGCGTCCTCGAGGGAGGTGATTCACTTAGTGCCACTGGCCAGTTAAGCATTTGAGGGGAAAACTCTCCTTAATAGGAATTAAATCCCCAAAAGGTTAATGACTAGTTATAAGAAGAGCCAAAATAAAAGGCAGAGTATGTTTATGGTTTCTGTGGGGAAGGCCTCTTTTATTTTTAAAGGCACTTAACCCAGGCCATAAAAGGAAGGGCCATCCACAGTGAGGACGGCAGCACGGACACCACCCTCAGCTCAGGAGCTACGCAGGCTCTTTGCCTTCTTCCCTGTGCCGCTGTGGTGCTGGGGACTGAGCCCAGGCCCCCTGAGCCACGTCCCAGCCCTTCCCTTTGGTCATTGTGAGGCAGGGTGTCCCTAAGTTGCTGAGGCTCCTTGAACCTGCAATCCTCCTGCCTCAGCCTCCTGAGCCTCTGCCATCACAGGTGCAGCCATGGTGCCTGGCTCTGCATTCTGTGGGCCAAAGAATCTAACTCTATGAATCTCCTCAAAGCCACACAAACACCCCAACTCCTCATGAAGAAGCCAGACTGGCAAATAGGAAGGTCTCAGAGCCGGAAAGCAACAGCAGGAAACCCCGAGACGGGATCGACCTCATGGAGCCCGGACAAGGTCGGCGGCAGAGGGCCACCGTCCGTCAGGACAGGGGAGAAGAGGACTGGGGGCCCTGTGGGCTGGCCCACAGCCCGGGAGTGGCTGCACCAGGAAGCTGGTCCTCACCCCCAAAACCCAAAGGCACGTCCCGTAAGCTGGCGCCCCCCCCCCACAGCCCCAACCTGGGCAGGGCCTGGGAGAGGCCCCGGCTGCCTCTCCTGGAAACGTGCTCAGAGACTGCAAGACTCGCCCTGGGAGCACCACGTTTGGCAGGGAGCACAGAACCCTTCACGTGACCTCTGTGGCCCGTCCACGAGGAGTCCAGGAGGCCGTGGGGTGGAGAAACAGATCCGGCCGCCTCAGTGCCAACAGGAGGATGCCCCGTCCCTCCTGGGACCGCAGAGCTCGGGGCTGAAAACGCTGGGTGGCCGCAGTCAGACTTCCATCTGGGGATGGAAGGGGTGAGTGGGGCCTGGCGGACACTGCCTCGTGCTTCATCAAAGGTGCCCAAGGTGATCCCCAGAACCTGCCCCAGTGGACAAGGAGCGCGATGTGCCTGCTTCCCACAGAGGCTCTGGATCCCCACTGTGGAGCTGGACCCCGCGGCACTGCTCGGTGCCACCACGTGTTCTTCCTGGGACCCTTGGTGTCCTCTCTGTGAAGCAGAGGGTGACCTCTGCTCAGGCCCCTGGAAAACGCCCCACTCTGGGGCTCCGGCTACCCCCATTTGTCATCTCTGGAGCCAGGAAGGCCAAGGCCAGGTGGGAATGCCAAGGTCAGGTGGGAAGGCCAAGGCCAGGTGGGAAGGCCAAGGCCGGGTGGGAAGGCCAAGGCCGGGTGGGAAGGCCAAGGCTGGGTGGGCCAGCCGACAACCCCCAGGGCCTCTCAGTGGCTTGCAGACGCCACCTTCTCCCTGTGTCACATGGAATCCCGTGTCCTCAGTGTTCTGATCCCTCCTCCTACAAGGACCCGGGTCCGATGGCCTCACTTGCCTTAACTGCCCTTGCTCCTTCTCCACGCACTGCCCTCCTTCAGTGGTCTGGGCTCGGTTCCAGGACCTCAGGGCATCGGCTGCTGGAGTGAATGGGATGGGATCCACAGACCTCCTGACCCGTCCTCCCTGCGCTCAGCCCTCTGCATGAGTGTGAGGATCTGGACGTGAGGGGTCCCCCAAAAACTCCCGTGTGAGACACACAAGAAGGTCCAGAGGAGAAATGATCAGGTTGTGAGAGCCTTGACCCAATCAGTGCATTAACCCCCTGACGGGTTAACTGAGGGGTCACTGGAGACAGGTGGGGTGTGGCTGGAGGAGGTGGGCATTAGGTGTGGCTTTGGGGTGTGTGTGCATCTGGTAAGAGGAATCTCTCTGCTTCCTGGTCATCCTGTGAGCTGCTTCCCTCGGCCACCCTCTCCTGCCATGATGTCCTGCCTCGCCAAGCCCTGAGGAGCGGAGCCGGCTTCTGGACTGAGACCTGAGACCTCAAATAAACTCTTCTTTCCCTACAATTGTTCTGGTCAGATCTTTCGGTCCCGGTGGCAAAACAGCTGACTGAAACACAGGTAGGTGCCTGCTGCTGGATGGAGCTCTGTACAGTGCTGACCGCGTCAGGGCCCTCTGTCCTCCCCTGGCTGGTTCTGCGGCCCTGGAAGGCCAGCTGCTCAGTCACCAGCTAGATGCTGCCGTTGGGGCTTCAGTGTGGGATGGCGTGGGAGTCGGGGAGAAGACGCTTCCTCACAGTTTTATACGAGAATCCAAGAGGACAGTGTGTGTGGCCGAAGGTTAGGGAGGGTACACAGCCAGGTACAGCGCCACCCCCACAGGACACAGAGGCATCTGCCGAGAGGTCACACCATGGGAGCACACAAGAACGGGTGCAAGGTCCTGGCTCCTGGTTGTCCTTCCTGCACACTCTCGGCCAGTTAGCCGGCCACTTACCACTGACATCCTATCCAGAACCAGAAAACCAAGTTCCGGTCGCTTGGGCTCCTTGCAGATTGATTCCTGGGCATCCACACGTGGAGTCAGGAGGGTGCTGAAGGCTTCGCAGGGGACACGCCCTGCCCTGCCCATTTTGGGGTTACAGTAATTGCTGTCTGAGCCTCAACGGCCAGAAATCGTTTTTCATCTCATGCATGAGGAGTTTCCATCTGATTGACGGCAGCCACGAGCCTCTCCTTACCCACGGAGCTGCACTAATTTGCAAGCTAAAACAATATTAGCCAATCGCTAATGGTCCATGAACAGCGGCAGAGCCTCACTGTTGTGCTCAGGACTCTCCAGGTTCCCTGCAGCCTCAACAGAGGAGCACCACTGGGCACCAGAGCAGCCCACTGCAGCCAACTCCTCTGCAGGCTGCCCCGCGGGCTCACGGCCTCCGTGTCCCTGGAAGAGTGGCTCTGGGTGGCCGTGGGGACTGGGTGCTCACGGGGAGGGAAGCGGATTCTCCGTCTGAGGGGCACCCGCGACTTCCTTCAGGCTGTGAGCCGCCCGTGCCAACAGACGCATCTTCAAAGATGGAAGGAAGCGCTGTGCTTGGGCACTGGTGCCCGTGAGGCCCAGCTGCGGCTGGCGTGGGGCTGGGCATCCTGGCTGCATGGCTGCCACACGCCTGCAGGTGTGATGGAGCCCAGATGCTACCTGGGGGCTTGGCTCAGAGGAGCCAGCGTCCTGAGCCATAGAGGAGAGGGATGACGTCACCTTGGAACCCAGATGCTGGTTAAGTGGCAGCAGGCTTCCTGGAGAAGGATCTTAGAATTGAGGGCCAATGGCAGGAGGTTTGGGCTCCCAGGAGGCTGTCACCTAAGGACACAAGAGTCAAGAGAGCTATGAAGGGTGACCCAGAGTCCAGGCACCGTTATGTCCACTGCTAAGGAGTATTTGGAGGGAAGGCGGCTGCCTCCCCGGCAGTGTCCCGGGCCCTGGAGCTTTCCACACAGGCTGACGTTGCTCTAAGAACCGAATGCTGGCCCCCACGGCCCGGGGACCACTGGGAAATAAGAGCAGCCCTGTCACTTGCCGCCAGCCCGACAGGGTGATCTACGAGTCACTTACCCCAGATCTGCCCTCCTCCCAGATGTGGGCTCTCCCCAGAATCCAACCCACTCCCAGCAGGCTGTGAGCCCCGGCCCCAGAGACGCCCCAGGAACACACAGGGACTCTGAGAACAAAATCCCGGGGTGGCAGCAGGTTCTCTGGGGTCCTTCAGAGTATGTCCCGTCTCCAGGGGCTCCGACTTAGGCGACACCGTCCTGCCCTGCTGGTCTCCCTGTGCGGCCGGGGTGCCGAGGGCAAAGCCTGGGGGGTGGGGAACATGCTCCGTTTTCATGGTGTCCTGTTCACAGTGTCCTCTTCCAGCGGAGGAACCCGGCCGTGTGGGTGCCAGGAGCTCACGGGGAAAGGACCCTCCCGTGGAGGAGCGCCACCCTGGACGCTGAGGAAGGGGCTTCCCAGGGCTCCCTGGACTGGAGCCCCTGCCCCGCAGGTGGCCTGCAGGGTCCTGCAACTTCCTGCAGGTTCCTCCTCACGCCCTGGAACCCGCAGCCAGGGACAGCGGTGGACCTGTTGGGAGCTTCGTCTTTTCTTGTAAAGTCCCCAGGAGGCCCGTCCAGTGCCAGCGCTCAGCGGGAGGGAGCGGCCACACGGGCACTGCCTCCAGGGGCCTCCTTCCCCCCAGCAGAATGGCCCAGCCCTCCAGGACCTCGGCCTCAGGCGGCCGAGGGCCACACCCCCTCCCCAGGCCTCCACGCTCTGCCCCGTCCCGTCTCCCCTGGCCACTGCCACCCAGGGCTTGTGGGCCCTCGACCACCCCCGCTGTCTCAGCCTCTCTGAGCCGCTGTAACGAAACGCCACCAGCTGGGGCTACGACAGCAGAAGCTCAGAGCTCACAGGGTCAGAGGCTGGGCGTCCCAGGCCCAGGAGCAGCGTCCGGGGAGGACAGCCTCCTGGCTGTGGCCTCACGGGGTGGAGGTTCTCTGGAGTCTCTCCATGAGTCCGCTAAGCCCGCTCATGAGGCCCCACAGCAGGGGCTCATCAGTCCAAGGCCCCCCTCCAGGCAGCACCACATCAGGGATCCCACCAGCCCCAGCCCATAGGACCACCAGCCCTGAGCCAGCCCTGAGCCAGCCCTGCCTCAGGCACGTCCCCTTCGAGCCCCCAGCTGGTCACATGCTCTTGCCACCTTGGCCTTGGCCTGTCAGGAGGCTGAAACAAACCCCATGAGGCTGGGTGAGGGCGCAGCCCTGCCAGGAGCAAGGCCACCGACGGAGGGCAGCCTGAGGCCCAGTGCTCCCCGCTGTGGCCCTTCTGACCTGACCTCCAGGAACAAGCTGGGCTCTTCTCTGCTGCTGCAGATGTGGAGAGACAGACCCGGCCAGGCCACCAGAAGAGGCTCTGGCTGTCCATCTCCACCCAGAGTCTGCAGAAGGCTGTGGCGGGCGAGCACCGGGTCCCGTCCTCCCTGGGCAGGGCCCGAATCCCGCCCTGCCAGCCTGAGGAGCAGCTCCCAGGATTCCTCTGCAGAGGAGCCCGTAGAATAGAGGGGACGGGAATGTTTAGACAGGCAGGGGGACCTTGATGCTGATAGGACACTGAGCAGAGCTGACGTCGCCATCCAGAGCCTCCGTGAGCAAAGCCACAAGGCCCCAGAACCCCCGGCAGGCCGTGGGGACACAAGTAGCCGAAGCTGGCCTGTGGTCTTTCCAGGGCACGCGGGTCCTGGTGGTGTCACTGGGGTGACAGCATGCCACATCACAGAAGCCAGGTGGTACATCAGGCCCTAGGCTCCAGGGTCCTGGGGCTGCAATGACCAAGGACCGCAGACCAGGCTGAGCCAGGCCCGTCCACTCCCGCAGCCCTGGGGGAAGAAGCCTGAACCAGTGTGGTGGGCCCACTCCCTCTGGAGGCCCCAGGGCAGGGAGCTTCCCGCTTCTCCCAGCTCTTGGTGGCTCCCAACAGTCTGAGGGTAGGCGCATCATTCGGATCCCCTGTGCGTCCTGATGTGGCCTGCTCTTGTGTCCATGAGCCCAATGTCCTTATTTTAAGGACACTGCTCATTGGATCACATCCAGCCACGTCCAGCTTGGCCACTTCTCAACTTGATGCCGTCTGCAAAGACCCTGATAAGCTCACTTCCCCTGGTGCTGGCCTGAGGACTTCAGCACGACGTAGCCCCACCCAGCCGGGGGACCCGAGAGCTGGAGATAATGTCGACACGCATTATTAAATCCCAGGAGAGGACGAGAGGATCCACGTGTCACATCATCCTGCTTCATTAAAAGCCTGATCACTGAGTTATAATAAATTTTCCAAAAGAATGGTCAGCAAGAATCGGTTTCAAGATCAATAACCTCAAAAGTATGTGCAATTCAAATAAAAGCTTAGTTCTACTGATTTGAGACCTCATTAGGTTACGTGGTGGCTGAGCTGTTACATTTTGATGTATAAAGATAATACATATTTATGGTGTCAAATAAATGCAGAAGCACAAGGGGCCCACACCCCAGAGGTGGTCTCTGCTGCAGTCAACGCGCCCTGGTGGTCACTTTGTGTATCGCCATATCTTCAGCTCTGGTCCTGGCCTGGTGTCCCCAGCTGGGCTGCCACTGTCCATGCCTTTGTCCGTGCCGTCTAAGTCCACCTACAGTTCTGACTGATTGGAGCACGTTGCAGTGAGGCAGGACGGTGCCCGTGGACAGCCGCTGTGGAGAGCAGATCAGGAGGCAGAGGAGCTGCCTGAGGCCTGAGGGAACAGGACGTGGCTACAGCAGGGAGGGGACGTGTCACCTGTGGTGGCAGGCAGCTGACTGGCTGCAATACCCCAGCTCTTGAGGACGCCCTGGCACTGTGAGGCGTCAGCTGGGGGCACCAGCAGCCCAAGGCTGACAGGAGCAAGGGCTGGTGACGTCCCAGGAAACACCAAGGGGAAGCCCAGTGCTGCAGCCAGGGCCGCGGAGTGGGCCTGCAGCCTGGGCGCGGCCTCCTGGTGATGGCCGCCATCTGCAGGTGCGCCTGGTGCCTGGGGGCACGTGCTGGACGTGAGGAACTTCACCAGTCCTGTTCATCAGAACCCCAGGGAACCTGGCTTGGGTCTGGAGGGGCCCAGAGTGGAGCACGTCATCGCCCCCAGCCCCCTGGGGACGGTGGTTCTTGGTCCTCAGTGGCTCCCCCCTGGTCACCAGATGTTTCCAGCAGGAAGGGGAACCACCTGGACATCCCTGGTCAGAGCAGCTGGAGCCTCCTGGGTCTCACCACGGGCGCTGCCAACAGCCCCAGGGACAAGCTCCCTGTGTGCCTGGGCAGAGGTGCCGCTCCAGGGAAGGGCTCCGTCAGCGGGAGGCAGGGGTGACCGGCAGGAGGACAGAGGCAAAGGTGTAGCCAGAGCCCCTGACCCAGCACGGGGGCGGGACAGTGAGAGGTCAAGGTCAGAGCAGCAGGAGTCCTGCCGGCCAGCCACTCTGTGAGCCAGGCGGGGGGAGACCTGGGCCAGGAGCCGAGTCCCGAGGCAGAGCCTGGCGCCCAGGGAGATGGAAGGAGGGAAGCAAGCCATCCACGGCCCTCTCCCCATGTCCCGGGATTCGGGGAGATTTTTGTTTTAAAAACCCCATTTAGAATAGGAGAAGATACTGAGGAATGAATTTGGTGAACGTTATCTAAGTTCTCTGCACTAAAAGCCACAAAACAGCTGATATTAAATAAGAGCTGAGTAAATGCAGATGGATGCTGGTGTCTTTATGGGTTGAGAGACTAAATATTTGCAAGATTGCCGTTCTCTTCAAATTTATTTATTCCAATAGCTTTAAAAAAAAACACACACACAGAAACCAACACGCTGGTGCTAAAATCACCACGGTAACGCCAGGAATCTAGACAGGCAGAACAATCGGAGAAGGAAGGAGAAGGAAGGACGTCCATCTTTTCCCCCTGGATGCTCGACGACAGTTGTGCCGAGTTTCTCTTGCGAGTGCAGGTGCCCCTCTCCTCACTGGCTCAAGAGACACGTCCTCCATGGCGCTGCCTCCCGCGTGCCCGTGACACGCAAGCGGTGCATATCTGAAGGTGCAGTGTGGTGGCCGTGGGGGCCGACTCCAGTTTCACAACACAAATGACCTCAGCAGGACTGACCTGGGCGGAGCCCTGTGTACCAGGTGCAGGCGGAGAAAGCCCCCGGCGTCCCAGGACATGCCTCAGCCAAAGAGCCACCATCCCCTCGCGCTCAGGCCGACTCTGGCGCTCTGTCACACCTGCGAGGCTCGCGGATGACTCCCTGTTGACCTGAGACAGACCAGATCTGGACTCTCCCCTCTGGGACCTGCCGGCAAGGTCCGATACCATGACCTTGCACACTGTCCAAGGCTCCTTCTGCATCCAGGAGTGAAATGAGATGAGGATGAGCTGCCCGTCCCCAGCTGGACACCGGGACAAACCTTCCCCTTCCACTACAGGCTCAGCCGCCCGAGCCACCACATCAGTGCAGAAAACAGCCCCTTGTGGGGGCCAGCCTGCCCCTGGATGCCCTCCCTCCCGCCCTCCTAGGGTGGTAAAAGCTGTGTGTGGAGAGAAGCGTGACTGCACTCTCTGCTGGCGGCTTTTGGTGCCGAGCAAGTACCCCGGGCTCCTCAAGGTGGCTTACGCCCCACCAGTGTGGGGGTGGCAGGTAGGAGGACAGCAGGGCCACGTCACAGCCCTCGCAGCAGAGTCCCCCGCAGTGAAACGGCACCCACCGACAGGGATGTGCGCCTGCGTGATGGTGCACAAGCAGCCTATGGTGGGGCCCAGAGTGTAGCAGTGTCCTCGCACCCGGCTCCCTGGGGATGGTGGTTCTTGGTCCTCAGTGTGGCCCCCTCCTGGTGTGTCTGCTGCTCAGACGGTGGTGGATTGAGGAAGGAAAGGCCCATGTGTCTCCTTGAGTGTCTGGAGCCAAAATCCCCCTCCGGGCCTCCAGAGAGCTGGGGAAGGAGCGCCTGTCTCCAGAGCCTCACGCTGCCCTGTCCTCTGTCACCGTCAGGGCTGTTGCTGGCAGTGGGCAGGGCAGATCTTCACTGGACGATGTCCACTGCGGACACACTGAGGCTCTTGTTCTTTGAAGCCCTGAGTGTGTCCCTCTGCCCTGTCGGGACTGCACTGTGTGCAAATGAAGAGGAAGCTGCCCCCCAGGGCCAGCCGGCTGGTGTGGGCCGGTGGTTCTCAAAGGGAGGGCACAGAGGCAGGAGCGCTGTGCACGGGGAGGGGGCCGGGTGTTTCAGACCTCCCCCCAGAGAGGAGGGAGAGGAGGGCTGGAGGGTGCTGGGTACACGCGTGTGTACACGTATGCAGATCGCGGATCTTCCAAGTCAGCCAGCTGCTCTGTGCTGCCCAGTGACCTGGTCCAGCACTGGTTAGAGGTGCCGAGCAGGCTTTGTGCAGCTGAGGCCAACACCTGTCCTCAGAAGGCTCCAGTGGACAGCCCTGGAAGACAGGAGTGCCCTCGTCCTGCAGGTAGAAAGACGGAGAAGGACACTGAGGTCTCCACAGGAGAGGGGACTCTGCCTCAGGCTGTAACATGAAGCCTGCTGAGTTTCCAGCCTGCTGGCCTGCCCTGCAGTCCCAGGAGCCAGCCCCTCACACACACACACACACACACACACACACATACATGTATACACACATGCACACACATGTGAGCACATGTACATGTGCACACATACACTCCATATGCAGGCATGCACATGTACACATACTCATGTGCACACATTCACAACATGCATACATGCATGCACACGTGCACCCACACAAGCACATCGTCGTACACACATGCACACACAAGAACATGCATTCACATGTACACCTGTGCACACGCACATGCACACACATGCACACACATGCTCGCGTGCACACACACATGCACATGTGTTGGAGGCGGCTGCCTGAGCAGGCTCCGACATCATGTCAGGAGGGGAGGCAGAGGCTGAGGGGCAGACGGGAGACCCAGACGCTGCGGAGCTGGCCTCGGCTTTCCCAGAGGGAATTGCAGTAAAAACTCAGACTGAAGTTATTATGTTTTCTCTGGGAAGAAGGATGGAGAAGGAGCTCATTTGCTTTCTTCTGGGAAATTACATTGTCCTCAAGACGGAGAGGCGAAGTTGCAGGCAGTCTCCATCAGCGGGAACCTGGGGAAGTTCCGGCTGAGTCCCACGAGTCCCTCACACGTGGCACTTCCTCCCGAGACAATTAAGGAAATAGCTGGACCATGTACAGCAGCAAGCTAAGAGGATGAAATCAAGCCACAGCACATGCCCTGGTTATGAAGGCTTCCTCAATCAAAAAACAAACTCCACGTGGTTTTCTTCTGCTTCTGGTTAGGCAACGATTTTTTAAAATATGGTTTTCTTGATGTTTGCAGACCGTGGGGAAAAGAGGTTTCATACAAAATCGTTGGAATGTCAGCTGGGACAAAAACTTAAAAGGCGATTTAACAAAAATGAGCTGAAGTTACAGATAGTGAACCCAAGTAGCTCAGAGTCACCCCACCTGCAGTCACACCCCACCCGCCCGCAGGCCCCTGGTCATCCCTTCAGGTCACCGTACACCAGACGGAGTCCCCAGACCCCAGTCCAGCTCTCCGGCCCAGTACCTCACCTCTGAACAGCCCTGCGTTGGCCAGGAGCCCCTGCAGGACCTTGCGTCCACCACTTTCTCTGGCCTCACCACGCTGCCTGGCTTCAAGCGTGGAGGGGACTGGACAGGAACAGGAGCCCGAGGACCAGCATCCCGCTCCCAGTCCTGCCCGTGGCACGGGCCCTCCCACCCGCTACTTAACAACCCGAGTCTCAACTGACTGACGCCCTGCCACACCCCACACCTGGACACAGGGACGCCCGTGTGCCATCCTGAATTAAAGGAGTCGTGTGGAGAACGCGTCGCGCTGAACACGGATTGTCACCGCCAGGTTCCGCGTTTCCAGCAGAAGCTGAGCGGGTCTGTGGACTCGGCGGCGTGGGTGGCTTGTGGGCCTGGTCCTCACCTTGACCACGTGCACGGCAGCCTGCATGGAGGCCTGGAGGATGGGCTTCCTGATCCTTCAGGTGCCACCTCCGACAGCCACTGCCCAGAGCTGTGTCACCCAGGCCCTCTTCTGAGCAGGCACCCACAGGGGCTTGCTGTCTGCTTCGTTTTCGGGCCAGCCGTCCTGTGCTGCTGTCCGTGTGGCGATTAGACGGAGGTGGAGGCCCAGCGGCAGGTAAGTAGTTCCATAACACGGGCGTCACTTGTGGTCAGACTGGGGCTCCTGGGCCCGAGGGGACACTCTGATGCTGGAGGCCCGAGGGCAGAGTGCCAGAACCCGGGGTCGAGGGCACGTCCCAGGGTGGGAGAAGGGTGTGTGTGCACGCACATGGGCACGCGTGTGCAGATCGTGGGCCTTCCAAGTCAGCCAGCTGCTCTGTGCCGCCCAGTGACCTGTCCAGCACTGGTTAGAGGTGCCGAGCAGGCTCTGTGCAGCTGAGGCCAACACCTGTCCTCAGAAGGCTCCAGTGGACAGCCTCTCGTGTCAGAGCAGCCCAGTGGCACTGTAGAAAGGCCTGGCTGACCACTCACTCTGGCAGATGTGAAACCCTTCCTGGGCCCTGAGCCAGAGGCAGCGCGGGGTCTACCACATGCTCCCTCCCTGGGACGCAGGGAGACCGTGAAGCTTGCTTGCCCTTAAGTTGGCGCCACAGGCATGCGTGTGGGCTGATGGGCTGGAACTCCCGTGCTACACCAGGTGGGACCCCAGCCTCACTTCTCCTTCCAAGGTGACAGCCAAAGCCCCATACTGTCTCCCCCGAGGTAGGCACGGTCCACCCTCCACCCAGGCACTGTACAGGGCCACCGTGTGTCGAAGGGGGCAGCCTGGCAGCCAGGAAGCTGGAGCCACTGACCAGCTGGGGCACAACCAGGACAGCCTCCCGCCCATGTCAGGCGACAGGAGTGGGTCAGCAAGGAGTCCAGCCCCTGAGACCACACAAATTCCAGACGAATCATATCCTGAAGTGAAGAGAGCAAAACCCTCAAGAATGTAGCCCAGACAGTCGAAGATCACGTGGCCTGGATAAGAGACAGTTCTTTTCCAATTTTTTGGCCGTGAGAGGTCCCGGCATTGCCGTGATTACGTTGGTAGCAGCTTGTCAATCCCTATACTTTTAAAAAGGCTATTGAGAGCCATAAATTTGAAGAGTACAGCTATCATGCAAGTGTTTAGTCTCCCAACTCATAAACACACTGCACATATTTTCCATCTACTTAGATCTTATTTCATTTCACTCAGCCAAGTTTTGCAGCTTTTAACACAGAAAACTTGGATAACTTTCACTCAGTTTACTCCTACATATCTTTTCTGGGATTGTAAATGGCTTATTTTTACTTTCGCTTTCTAATTATTCGTTGCTGTTGTACAGAAGGCGGTGACGCTTGCCCGTTGGCCTCACCACCAGCTGAGGGTCTCCCGTGCATCCCTGGGGCTCTCTGCGTGAGCACAGCATCAGCTGGGAGGGCAGGAAGTCCCCTCCTGCCTACCTGATCCTGCTGGCTTCTTTGCCTTGCCTCGGTGCTCCCCAAGAACCTCCGGCACACGCTTAGTAGGGAGGGAGGCCAGCAGCACACGCTGGGGGGAGGGGCACCTGCAGCACATGGGGAGGGGGAGGGGGCTGCAGCACACGCTTAGGGGGGAGGAGGGCCTGCAGCATGGTGAAACTCACAGCCCAAATCAGCAGGGCCCGGGACAGGACTCTGGGACCCGCGGAGGCTGCGCAGGTCCATGAGTGCTCTGGCCCCGGTACATAGAGGGCAGCAGAGCCTGTCCACAGCCCACCACCCTGGGTGCTGGGCGCTGGGCGCTGGGCCCCAGCCTGCCTGCTCCAGTCCCTTTGAAATGCTAATCCTCTGGTCAGTTGACTTTTTAAGTCCTGCAGCTTCAAGAGGCCTTGACTCTGAGGAACTGGCAGCCGTGATCCCCACTCTGTCCCGCTAAAGCCACCCTGGGGCACACACAGCAGTCCAGCAGAGCCACAAGACAGGCCAGCGGCCAGAGGGTCACCGTGCAGTCAGTCCCTGCCTGCCCCCACCCACTGCCCGGGGGCTGCAGCAGGCAGCATCGAACCTGGCCACTTGGCTACTGAAGAACGCGACTCTGCCTGCTTCCTGGGTCCAGGGCCCCCGCTACCCGGCTGACACCTGCCGGCGGGCACCCCAGGCTGAGGGGGACCTATACTGACCACCACAGGCCTGGCTAGAAACAGTGTCCGGGGGCCCCCGGTGCTGTCCTTTGGCCTTCCTGCTCACCCCGCACAGGCACACCCAGCTGGGACAGTGGCCGTCCAGGAGCATGCGTGGGGCTGGACAGGGCCTGCTGCTCTCTCGGTCGCCCTTTCAAGGAGGCAACATCCACACAGTGGGTGGAGGTGGCTCCTAGGGAACCTCTCAAGACGGGCAGCAGGCGACTGCATGCTTAGAAGAAGAACTGTGCACACAGAAAATGCTAAAGAGGTTCCCGGGAGGGGAGAGGCCTGGTGGGTGCCCGGCTGGTTCTGCAGAGGCTGAGCTCGGCCTGCGCCCAGCCAGAGAGCTGCAGCCCGGCTGCCCTCCAGCCCTTCCTGGCCTCCTACTGAGCCAGCCCTGAGGCTTTGAAGCCCAGAGAAGTGCTGAGCACCTGTCCAGCCAGGACGCGCAGATGCCTCCTCTGATGTGTGCCCTCAATCAATCAGGCCCTGGCCCTGCTTTGCTAATGAATGCAAATTGCAGTGCAAGTCCTGGGAATCGCGGCCAGCTTTATCCAGCAGTCATCCATCTTCCCCTCTTCCCTCTCTGACCTCCTGCTGCCTCACTCCATCCCCGCAGGTGGCAGCCGGCTGTCCATCCACCCTCCCCTGCCCAGCAAGGTCGCCAAGACCGCCTCGTCAGGAGAAGCACCGGTGACTTTGCAAAGGACAAAGGCTCCTCGAGGTCACAGGGGACTCAGGAATGCTTCTCTCTGGGCCCCTGCTCCTGGGGTAGTGACCCAAGATAGAAGGGAACACCAGGCTGTCCCCGGCTCCTGCCCACTGACCAGAGCACACCCTGGCTGACCTCCCCCCTGCACAGGGCTAGCAGGGTTCCATGTTCACTCACACTGGGCTGGAGGCTGGCACGGGAGGCTGGCCCCGCCCTGCGTGGCAGTGGGATGATCAGCAGCTCAGCACAAGGGAGAGCCGGCCTCCAACCCTCCACCAGGAGCCTCCTGGACCCCGGCCCAGCACGTGGCCCTCCTGGAGCCTGCGGCTGGGATGCAGGAGAAGTCTGAGTCCTCCAGACACTTGCAGCCGCCTCTCACGCTCATGGGCAGGGGCCGAAACAGAGTGGAGCCAGGGAGCCAGGTCCAGAAGCCGCCCAGCTCTCTGGCTTCATGACCCGCATCAGCACTCTGCAGGGGGCACCCTCTGGGCACCCGGGAGCCAGGGAGCAGCCGCACCGGTCCCCACAGCTCTCTGGGTTTGCCCCTGTTGTCAGCCCTGGGCCTCAGACAGATGAGCCATGCAGAGCACCCTGGGCCGCAGGAGAGAAAACAGGTGGACACCACCCCTCCCCTGCCACTCCCCTGCTCACCAGCGCCGTGTGATGCCCAGGGGACATGTCAGTCTACACCCTGCTCGTGGCTGTGAACCTGGGTCCCTGGCCACCAGCCCTGTGCCTCTCCCACCCTCCATCAGGGTGGAGGCACCACCAGAGACACCCATACCCAGGAGCAAGGTGGAGGGGGAGAGAGGACCACCGCAGGGCAGTGACCACCAGGGTGCGTGGCCGCCAGAGTCCCAAGGGTGTTTCCTGTGAGGTGGGCTCGGGCAAGGGGGATGGCAGGGGCTGGGTGTCCCAGGCCAGAGGACTTTTGCAGGTTGTTCTTTGACTACAAATACCTGGTTGAAGGGTCCATCTGGAAGGTTCCGGGCAAAGCCCACGTGAGCTGGGCGGAGCAGTGGCTGGGACAGCGGAGATCGAAGGTCCCTGCCGCTCTGCGCCCGTTGTATTTCAGCAACTACGTTTTCATTCCCGAGTTCTCCGGTGGCTCTTTGCAATGCCGCTTGTTCTTGTTTCGTGGATGGGGTGCACTGCTCCCACTCACCTGCTCTCACCACACTCCCCTCCTCCACCCCAGGGTCAGTCGGCCTTAGATAAAGAGGGAGCAGAGCAGGGATGTTACTTTCTCCAAGTCAGGGCCAGGATTCCTCACCCAGGGGCTGCTGGTCAGTCATGTTAGAGCCCCACCGCAGGCTCTGACAGTGACGGCTTGGAGTGCACCCCTTCGCCAGGCATCGCCAACCCACCAGCCCTGCCTGACCCTGCCAGGCTGCACCAGTACCCAGCAAAATGCCCTCCTCACCCAGAGCCCCCGTGACGCCGATCGTCCCCGAGAGGAGACGCGAGACACGTGAGGTACCTTCCTCTCCCTGAGTAGCTTCTCCAAACCCTTCTCATGGCCCAGAGCCTGAGCCAGCTGTTAAAGCCACCCACCAACAAACCACCCCAGCCAGCCCTGAGGATTAAGGCCACAGGACTCAAGTGGAGGCCACAGTTCCTTTCCTGGGAGCCTGGAAGACCGGCCCCATGATCCCTGTGAGCCACGTCTGCTGAGGCCCTGCGGGGGCCACGCAGGGGCCAGACGGCTCACGGGGGCCACGGGCAGGGAGCCCCACTCCCAGGGGCACATCACAGGATCAGGCTGGACTCCTCTGTGGGCAGAGGCACCTGCTCCCCAGATGGCCTCCCGGCCAGCCCGCTCCGTGAAGGGGCTCTCAGCCAGCCAGCCTCACGTCCACGCGCCTCAAGCAAGGAAGGCCCCTCTCGGAGGGACGTAGGGTCTCCTCAGCTGCAAACAAACAAAATTATAAACTAAACAATACAAAGGATTTGTGAGGAGGACCCAGGGTGGGTTTGGAGAGACCTGGGGTCCCCTGGTCCAGGCTCTCGGGCGTGGGCCTGGTCTCCCTGCCTTCCGGCTGCTTCCCGATCCCCTGCCTTTCTCGGCCAGGGAGAGCAGTCGGACAGGCTGGCGAGAGTCAGGCCTCAGAATTTACTGTTCTCCTCTAGAAAAAAAGCTGCTTTTACAAGCACAATAAAAATGTAAATTAAATTATAAATGACTCAGAAAGATGCCCATCTTTCCAAAGCATAACCCCAGTTACATTTCTCATGAACGCCTCCAAAGACCTCCTCTAAAAATGTTATTTGATCCATGAGTGTCCTACGCAATTGATGGGTTTTCCTTCCACATTAAGCTAAATAACAGTGTCTTATCGGTCAACAAAAAGACGTTTGTGCCTTTTGGCTACAATTAAGATCTAGGCTGGATTTGCACTTCACTTTAATTACTAATAGATTAATCCGAGTCTAAAAGACCATCTGTAATTAGCATTTTGTTGATTGATTTGTTGCAGAGAAATGACCCTGATTATGTTCTTAGTAATCAGTTTATAGCTAATTGGCTTTCTTTCATTAAAATATAAAGAGCCATCCATAAAGAGTGGTCAAGGTGTGCAGGGATCATAAACCACACCGTAGTCAGGGGCTTGTCCGAGGTGGCCCTCTTTGGCTTTTATGGAAATCTAATTATTCAGTGAATCAGGAGCTGACCTCCAGGGGAGGCTGGCGGGGACTCAGACGCCCATCGCCGGAGGGGAAGGCCAAGGTTGCAGGAGGCCGCTGGGGCCGGCATTGTCCGCAGCCGCTGCAGGGCCCGCTTCATCCTTGACAGGAGCGTTGGAGTCAGTGGACAGTAATTAAAGACTTGCCACTCGGAAAAGGCAAAATATTCAGAGACTGCAATTAAATCCTCAGTGGTGACAGTGCCTAATTAGGCGTAATCCTGCTCATCCCAGATAAAACAAAACAATTCCCAGAGACGCAAAAGCCAAACGGGGGAAACTCATGTTTGCAGCTGCAGTGAAGGTCAGCTGCTGGCCAGCACGTGCCTTTCTTCCTGTCCACTTGTCTGGGAGAATCTCCATGGCCACCAGCGCCTGCTCGTCACCTAGAAGCCCCAGGGCTGCCCATACCCACCAGGCCCAGGAGAAGTCCGTTCATGCCCAGAGAAGGCTGCTTCCCGGGAGGTGCTGCAGGCTGCCTCTGTCTGCTCCAGCCTCAGCCAGGAGGCCAGCCAGGGCACAGAAGGCCACTGGGGCCTCACTGGGTGACCGTGCTGTCCTGCGCCCCCTGTGTCTTCCACGCCTTCTTTAGGCACAGCGGTCAAAGCTCCACCCCTGGCTGCGGCGCCCAGGATTCCAGCAATGGCTCCTTCCTGGGAACGCAGAGCAGAAAAGGTGTGTTCTCTTCAAAACAGAGCGGCCAGCTGTGCAGGCACGTCCTGCAGCGTGAGGAGGTGGCAAGTCCAAGGACAGCAGAGCCATGGCCCTCTGTCCTCCTGCAGGGGCAACCGGCCATGGTTGCTGTGTAATTGGTCATGAAGGAATGAAGGTCTTAAAGGACGAGCCGGTGGCTGCAGAGAGGCCAGCCCCGCCCTGCTCAGAGGCCCACCCTGCACAGAGAGTGGACCCTCAGGCCCTGCCTCCCCCAGACACTCTCCTCCTGGGCAGCTGATGCCCAGGGGCTGGATCTCGCTCACTGCGGATTTAGACCTGAGGGACTCAGGCCTGGAAGGCCCAGGGCGGAGGCCAATGGTGTCAGGCTGAGCACCTGCCCTCCTGGTCTCCTGGAAGCTGCCCGTCCCCTCTCCCCAGGCAGAGGTCCCTGGGCTCAGGGCCTCCACGTCTCACCAGGGTGCAGACCCTCAATGCAGCCCCCAGCCCTCCAGGAAGGCCATGTATGTGATCAGGACTCTCAGGCTTCAGGGTGGGCCCTGACCACTGCTGACCCAGGCCCACGGGCAGTTTGTGCTCTGCGTCAGCTGACCAGGCTGGCAAGCTGGTGGTCACAGGGGTCTGTGGTGTCTGGGGAGAAGAGCACGTCCTGGGCTGCTGTACCAAGTCACCAGGAGCAGGGCCTGGAGCAGGTTGCCGGAGCCTAAGGTCCCCTCAGGTGTCAGCCTCTGGAGTGCCCTCACCTGGGCAGTCCCAGGTGTGGGCACGTGGCTCCCTCCTCTGCCTGCGTCTTCCTCTGTGTCTACGGGCACCTACGTGTCACTGGACTGAGGGCCCGTCTGGACACCTCGGGATGGTCTCATCTCAGGATTCTCTGCTTGAGGACATCAGTAAGGTCCCTTTCTCCAAATGAGGTCACACCCATGTTTCCAGGGTTAGGACGTGTCTTTGGGGCCACCCACCCATGACCAGCCCACCCCTGTGCCCCTGGCTCCCATGAGCTCGCCCCAGCCAGACTGTGCCCTGGACCCCAAGTCCACAGGGAAGGCCCCAGGAGGGTCTGGCCAGGCATGGGGAGGAGCCATTTGCTGGTGGGCAAGCCGTCCCAGGTGACAGGGGTAGGAGGAAGGAGGGAGCCAGGGGCCAAGAGGACCTGGGCCAAGCCAGGAGAGGCCCAGGAGGCTCCCCTCCAGCGTGGGAAGGAGGCTCCTGGGGGAGTCTCCATGGAGGCCCTGAACCCCGTGAGTCGAGGGCGAGGTCAGGGCCAGGGCCGCAGGTGACAGGCAGATATGGCAGACGGGACCTTGTCTCCCTCATCTCTCCAGGAACCCAGGATAATTCCAGAGCTGGAGTGAGGGGTGTGGAGGGGACAGCTGACCCACAGGCCTGGGCCTGTGGGGTCGTGGACTTGAAGGGCCTTGACAAGGGCCAGGGATCAGGCCAGTGGGAGGGACACGGATCCAGGCAGGTGCCTGCAGCTTGCGTCTTCCTGTGGCCTGGGGCATGGAGAGGCCAGGCTGCACCCCAGCAGGAGCCCTATGACCTGGGCACGGGGACACCAGGCTGCACCCCAGCAGGGAGAGACCCTGTGGCCGGGGCACGGAGACGTCCTGGGCGGCACCCCAGCAGGGACCCTGTGGCCGGGGCTCGGAGACGTCCTGGGCGGCACCCCAGCAGGGACCCTGTGGCCATGGCATGGAGAGGCCAGGCTGCACCCCAGCAGGACACTGTGGCCTGGTGCTGGCATCCCCCAGGCGTGTGCTGAAGCCTCACCCAGGCCTGTGTTGGGGACGGGCCTTTGGGAGGTGATAGGTCCTGGGCAGAGCCCTCCTGCCGGGGTCCGTGTCCCTCCCCAGAGGCTCCAGAGCTGCCTGGACCCTTCCACCACCACAAACCCCCCCCCCCAGGACACGGTGAGAGTGCCATCTGTGGACCAGGAGGTGGGTCCCCATGGAATAGCCTCGTTTGACCCCGGATGACCAGCCGCGGAGCCGGGAGGAGCCAGGGTGCCCTGGAGTGTCCAGGCTGGCACCGTGTGACGCAGCCTGTGTGGGGAGAGAGACCTTCCCCCCTGCGCTGCTCCGTGTGGAGTGGGGGCAGCCCCAGGGGACCCTGCTCCTCCTCCCCTGACGGCTCCAGAGCCTGAAGCCCACGGGGCCCTGGTGGCCACAGCTGGCCCAGAGTGGTGCTCGGACGTCCAAGATGAGCAGCACCTGCAGGCAGGCAGAGTGGCCTGTGCCCTCCCCAGGTTCCTGTCAGAGCCACCAAGGGCAGTGCGCACGTCAGGCCCCAGGACACGGCACCAGCACCAGCCCTGGCACAACTGGGGACCAACCCCCCTTCACCAGGACCTGACCTCTGCCACCCAGAGGCTTGTCCAGGAGGAAGGGCCTCAGGGACGTGCAGCCAGCCAGAGACAGGACGCCTGGAGAGTGAAGGGGCTGCCGCGAGGCCCCAGAGGTGCCAGTGTCACCTGCAGCCGGGGAAGGCCCAGGAAGTGGGAGGACACAGGGAGGCCACCAGGGCAGGGAGGGAGATGGGCCTTTGGGTCCGCCTGGGTGTGGGCCGTCCTGAGGAGCCCGCAGGCTGAACTTGGCCCATCAGCAACTAGCAGATGCCACGGGAGCCGAGGGCAGCCACGCTTGTGAGAGCACCGGTGGGTTTGAGCACAGCAGACAGAGCCCCGAGCTGCTGACCACCGTCCTTCCCAGCCATGGCCCCTAGACCACAGAGTGCAGGACTTTGAATCCCAACACAACTAAGCGGGGAGAACATCCACTTCCAAGTTCATGATCAAAATCCCAGTGATTTCAGGGACGAGGGACGCTCAGAGTTCCCAGATCCCTCCTGTCCCTTGGGCTTGGCTATGGGTCCTGCTGAGTTCTATTCAAGGCTCTGGAGTGTGACAGTGACCCTCACCTCCCCTGCCCCGCGAGGCCCCCCATGTGCCCAGAGCCAAGCCCTGGTCACCAGCTGAGCCTTGCTCTAAGCCAGTGCTGGGGTGAAGGTCGTCCTACCCTGTTCCAGAGGTTCCAGTCCTGGCAAGTCACTATCCTCTCTGGTGATGGCTCCTGCTGCCCAGTCTGGCTGGACCAGCCTGGATCCTGAACCTCTCCACCCAGGAGCACAGGTCCAGCAGAGGTGTCCTGTGTGAGGCCCATCAGGCGCCGCCATGCCCAGGCTGAAGTTCACCTCCCTCCTTGGACCAGAGGTGACTCCAACTGCAGCCTGGGGCAGCCGGGCATCCCAAGCCCCAGGCGGCAGGACTGTGGGCTCCTACTGAAGGACTCAGCGGACTTGACACCATCCAGCACTGGACGCAGCGGCCGTGTCCCCAGGGCTGACAGATCTCTGAACTGCCTTTAAGGACAGTACCACAGAGGGAAGGAGACACGCTCCCTGGCCCCTGCGAGGAAGCTCTGGGCCAACCCTCACGAGCTGTGCGGGCCTCAGCCCGTCCAGGTGCAGAGTGGACGGCCCTGGGCCAGGGCGCAGCGGCCAAGGTGCCTGCTCCACGTCACGGACACACTGGTCCCCCAACCCAGGGGTTCATCCCAGGTCCCCAGTGGACACGGAGACCATGAAGAACCCAGCCATTTCCTGCACAATCTTCCTCTGATGGCTTCCCTGGTCAGCAAGAGTGACAGCAGTGACCAACAGTGAAGGAGGACGGCTGTTAATGAATCAATTCAGGGCAAACAGGGGCGACCTGAGTGCAGGCTCCACGCTGCTGCCGGAGGGCAGAACTGACAGCCAAGACAGCCACCAGGCAGGTCTAGGCAGGGAACGCCAGCCGTGGGACACTTGGGGAGGGCAATCTGGGGCAGTGCGAGGTCTCCTCACGCCTCTCAGAACCGCGCAGCCGTTGAGAACTGTGACATGTTTGTTTGGGGGCTTTTTCTGTTTAGTATTTTCAGACCGCAGTTGACCTGAAGCCTTGGTCACTGCGGGAAGCAAGACCCGGATGTGGACCGCCTCTCCTCCTGCTGGGGACGCGTGGCGCTGTTCTGCAGGGGCCTTATCTTTCTTGGGAAAGGCTGTCCCAAGCGGTGCGCGTGTGCGGGGGCCTCCTGGCCCCGCTGGGTCTGGGTGCAGGGGGCTGCTCTGCTCTGCTTCCAGCCACATTGCGGAGTTAGGCGCACAGCGGCATGGCATGGGAAGAGGCAGGAGCACCGTGTTTGCGTGTGGGTCTCGTGGCAGTGCCGGCCCTGGGGCAGTGCCTGGAGGGGATGGTGTGGGGGGGGGCACCCTGAGCTCAGCTGAAACGCTTCTCTTGTTTTAAACCCTACACAAATGTGTGCATCGCTACCTTTTACTCTTTTGTTCAAAATTCTTGTTAGAAAAAGTTGCTGATGTCGAGATACGTTTCTCAGGATGCACCGGCACCTTTGCCTTCAGTCTGCGGGTTTCCACGGAGGGTGCGGCGGCCTTCGGCTCAACGGCCCTGCATCGCTCCAGCAAGCTCTGCGGGAGCATGGTGCACACGCACGGGCCCTGCCTGCTGCTGACCACCACACAGGTGGGACTGGGGGATGGGTTTGATTTGGTTTTTGGTTTGGTTTTGCCTTCTGTCAGGTTGGGGTCATAAAATCCTGCTGAGTGTGTAACTCGGCCGTGAGCTCCCTCTTCTCGGGGACGTGTGGTTCAGGCAGCACTGTGCTAACGCCCCGGCCCCCCTGTGCTGACCAGGAGGCCCGAGTGCTCCATTCTCTGTGGTCAGTGGTGTGCACGTTCCCGGGGAGCCTTCTCCTCCTGCCCCACATGCCTGGTCCTGGTGGCAGTCTGTAGCGGTCCTCCTGGGGTCCCATAGGGAGCAGGGGCCCGTGGCCTGCGGCTCGAGCTTCTCCTCATTAAACTCCCTGCTGTCTCATTAAACCCGTCTTCCATCTTCTTCACGTCCTGGGGTTCAGCCCCTCGCTCTCCTTGGGTAAGCGCCTCTCGACTGATTTTTATTAATCTGTGTCTTTCCTTATTACAAACAAGGCGTCGTGAGAGTGACCTGGTGGGCTCCTCTCCTCGGCCCCCGGGCTCCACATCGCACATCCTCTCTGCGGATCCCCACTCGTTTTTAACATTCGAATTCAGCTCATTTCTTAACTGACTCGTCAGAACCCCGCGTAGTGGTGGAGCGCCTGATGCCTTCACACCTGCGTGTCTGAGTGGTGTGGAAGAGCGTCTTCTCAAACATCCACTATTTATCTACGTAAAAGCATTCAATGCCCTTTCCTCTAACTTCTTAAGCTCACGGTGCATAATTGTCACCTACAGCACCCAGAGAGAGCCTCTTGCTTCTGCTTCTCTGCAATTAGTGCCTTCGAAGGACACCCACCCGCCCTGCTCCCAGCCTCTGGCAGCCCCCTGACCACTCTGGGCTTCATGAATCTGCTCCTTATTAACAGGGTCACCACGTGTGTGGGTTTTCAGCCACTGTGTGGGTCAGAATGGACAAGGCTGCCCTGATGGGGAACGGCACCAGCGCCCCAGGGCTGGCGGGAGGGGGTCTCTTTCCTCATCCCTAGCCCACTCCTGGGGCCCACCCTCTGCAGACCCACCTGCCAGGCTGCTCCACCTCCGCACCTTCCCACAGGGTCTGCTCAGTCACTGCAGCGGAGGCAAGACGGGAGTCCTGGGTGGTGCCTGGCCACCTCCTGCAGTGGGCACAGGGCCCCTCCCAGGCAGCTGTCCCCAAAGCTGGTGCCACGGCCCTGTCTGCTTCTCAGCACTGGACCAGCAACGCCCAGTGTCACCACTCCAGGTGTCCACGTTAGGGCTACCAGGCGCCTGGGTCCAGCAGCTCACCAATCCCGCAGTGTTTATGGCTGTGTAAACGTGCACGTCCTCTGTGCAGGGTGCGTACTGCTCTCCACCCAGGAAGGTGGGAAGACCCGTGTCACAAAGCTCCGTGGATTCGGCACTCAGAGCTGTAGCAGGAATGGGCTTGGTCACTTTTCTCTGCATCTTTAAAATCCCAACATAAGTGTGTTAAACAGCAGGTCAGGTTTCTTCACTGTTTCTTCCTGTGCAGGTCTCAGTTCTCGGAGCTCAGCTGCTAGAACTTGGCTACGTCTTTTAGTAATATCTAACTGACTGCCTAAGTCTGGCCATTATTTTGACCTTGAACTCTACAATGTCCAATGATACTACATTGATTCCTACTCTTTAGGTTTGCACGGGGCTGGGGTTTCATTATTTTCCCCAGTTTTAACAATGTATCACATTATACAAAAAGGGCACAAGGTAAGTGTCCCCAGGTGGGCCACACAGGCTGCCCAGTGGGTAAGGAGCGCCTCACAGCAGCCCACACCCCTCCTGTTCTCTGCACACTCCAGAAGACCCTGTCCTCTCCCTGGACACCCTGTCCCCTTAACCTCCATCAGCACAGATCAGCTCCAAACATCGCGTGCACGGCGGCATGCAGAGTGTCCTGTTCCTCGCGTGCGGCCTTTATCTGCAGGGCCCACGTCACTGTGAGAGCAGCCGAGATCTCATTTCCCCAGCTCTGCGGCGTTCCACTCTGGCCATCCCCTTCCCCAAGCTGTGGTCCTTGCCACCACGGGCAGCCTTAGGGTTGCTTCCGTCCTCCGAGGTTCTGGGGAACGCTGCTGAGGGCCTTCTTTGCACGTCTGGGACGCAGGGAACGTGTGCCTGGAAATGGCAGCCCTGCACCAGAGAGCAGTGCCCTCCACAGGCTGCGCCGCTCGGCACACCCACGTCGTCTAGGTTCCCATCCCCAGGCCCTCCCTGCCACCTGTCCAGGGCAGCAACTCTGTAGAACCAGCCCTCTCCATTCCACTTCCATCAGCCAACCTGGGGTGGGATGGTGGAGAACACTTCTAATTCTGAAGTTCACTAGGAAGGAAAGAAAAGGCGGCGTGAATCAGGTGTGAGAACAGGACATGGTGCTGACAACCGAGACTCAGGTAATACAGACACGGAATGTGCCGGACAAACATCAACAAGAGTGCAGAAATAAATACACAAGGCTGCACAGTGCATCCACGTTATACCAATTCGGGCTAAGAACACAGAATTTAAGGATAGAAAGATATCCCTCATGCAAACACCAGCTGAGAGAAAAATGCTGAGACTCAATCCATATCAGAGAAGAAGTTTCATCACAAGAAACATTGGTAAGAATGAACAGGATGCTTTGCAATGACAAAAGTGTTCATCTACCAGGAATGGATAACGAAATCCCAATTGCATGTGCCTAATAAAAGATCATCACAATTCATAAGTGAAATGACAGAATCAAAAGGAGAATCAATGACTTACAGATAATAGAATCTTTAACAAGCCCCTGCACTAAGTATTTACCAAGTCGCCCGCATGGTGTGAAGTCAGGAGTCCCTGTACCTTCCACGGAGCTCAGCCATCCTGTGTTTCCTGCCCACCTCAGAGTCCCCCTGGAACGCGGAACATTAGGGCTGCGGGTGCAGCTCAGGGTGGAGGCTGCCCCCCAGGCCACCGGCACCACACACCCACAGAAGCTAATGGTATGGAGAAAACCTCAGACGCTTGGGAACTGAACAGCACACAGGTCCCAGGGAAAGTCAGGACCAGGTTAGAGCGTATTCTAAATGCACGCTTACGGATGCAGCTGGAGAGGCTTGTGGGTTACTCCCAAAACAGCGGCTAGGGGGACATTTAAGTCCTCAAATGCTTGTGTTGCCAGAGGTCGGCTACCCAGCTGTGTCGTGCAAGGAACAGCAAGTCAGACTCAGAGCTGGGAGGGAGGCCACACAGGGTGAGCAGAACCTGGCACGACGCAAATCAACCAGGGCAGAGGGTCGGGGAAGCCGGAGCCGGGCTTCCAGAAGAGTCTGGATAAATGACCAGCCCACCAAAAAGGTGAGGACGGACCACCAGAGCAGCAGTGAGGAATGGACGCGTCTGCGACCACCCCAAAGAGACGCCGTAGGGTTAGCGGGGGAATCTCGACAAGCTCAGTCAACTGGACAACTTGGAAGAAATGGGGAGCTTCCGAGTGAAGCAGATTAATCTACCCGCAGAGGAGAACCTCTCCACAGACGCCAGGTCCAGACAGCCCCCCGCAACCACCTGGTCCTCAAGCGCAGACAACCGACCGTCCACCACCTCCTCCAGAAATGGGTCCTCGGTGCCGCACGCCTCACCCCAGAACCTGGCCCTGGGTTTCCAAAGCTGAAGCCGCAGCCCGCGTTCCTCAAGGGCACGTGAGCTGATCCCCAAACAAAGTGCTAGTAACTGAAACTGTCCTTGGGGGAGCACGGGACACGCCAGGACCCAGCGGATTCAATCCCAGACGCGGTGGCAATGGAAATTTAACGGAATTAGTGACACACTTTGACTTGTTGACAGCAAAGCAGAGAATTCCTACCACTGTCTGCCCGGAGAGGCCAAGCCCTGGACGGCATTCGCCATTAATTCCCCTGAGACACTCTTAGCAAACTAGGAGGCAAAGGTGACAGGTGACACCTGTGGTGGTTGGGGCAGGTGGCCCTGCAGCAGCCTCCAGAGGAGACTCCGTACTGGGGAAGAGACCCCAGAGCTGCCCTCATGAGCAGTCCCCAGGCTCCGCAAAGGGGGCTTTGCCCAGCCCAGGGAGGAAGAGGGTGCACTAAAGGTGATTGGTCCATTTGGGGACAGAGTGGACTGCTCCCACCTCACCCACCCCCAGTAAGTTATTCCTGTGGATTAAAGGCTAAACGTGAAGCCCGGCACCCCAAGGCCAAGGGCAGAGCTGGCTTCTCCAGCGGGAAAGCCAGGAACGTGCCCCAGAGTGTGTCCCCAGAGTGCGCCCAGAGCGTCTGCAGGACAGGGCACCAAGAGCCTCTGGTTAGCCATGGAGACGGGACGCACTCAGGGGACTGGAGCCAGCCGTGGACCAGAGGCCAGATTGAACCACCAGGGCCCAGGGGTCAGGCACGAGTGCTGAGCACAGTGTCTTCTAGGCACTTCATGAAAGGATGTCCCATGTCACCAAACACAGAAGATCGCCTGAACTCACACGCGCACCCGCACACACAGAGGCCACGTGCAGCAAGACACTACGGGCTGGTGACGGGAGGGCCAGGATCCTCGGATCCACTGTGGCAGTGTGGGTTCAGCAGGGGTGGCCCCCGGGGAAGGCCGTCTTCAGCGTCCACTGAAGGTAAAAACACCTGCTCTGTGGCCAGCAGGTGCCCCACTGGGTTTGTACCCAGTAACCAGGAGGGGGACGCGTAGGTGATCACGGTCAGCAGAGGCCCTGCCATGCTGATGGCGGGCACCGCAGCTTACCAGCCCCCAACTGAGGCAGCCACCCCGGGCTGCAGGATGGCACAGCTGATGACAGTGACAGGAGCCTTCTGTGGGGAGGGCCTGGAGGGTGGGACGGACCTCGGAGCAGGACTCGTCTCCTCTCTTTATCCACCTGGTGGTGGGTCACTGGCTGCCCCAGTGGGTCCTCCCGGCCACTCCCCCAAGGTGGCAGGTTCAGGGATGCCCCTCCCTACTGGCCCCATGACTCCTCCTCCCTGATGACCCACAGCAGGACCCAGAGCAAACAGGAAGCTGCTCTCCACCCACTGAGGCGGACAGCACGTCCACTCCTGCATGGGTCTTGCAGAGACCACTGCCCTCCCCTACCCCACAGCCGGCAGGGCCTCTTCTGGGGTCCTGCCCTCAGCCTGCTGGGTGGTCCCACAGGAGGGCCTTGGTCATGCGTGGCTTTTCCTGCCTGAGCAGGGTGTCTGCAGGTACTCGCTGCCCGGGTCATCTCACCAGGGGCTGCTCAGAGCCCACCCACCCAGGATGGAAGGGGACGGAGGGTGGGGGAGGCCAAGCCTCCTAAGCCCTGCTGGTTCCCTGGATGGGGGACGCTGCGGGCCCGCCTGCTGTCCTCTGCATATAAGGACGTCCCTCCGCGTCAGGAGGCGTTCGTCTTCATTGTCACTGATCTGCTGGACCATTGCCACGGAGAGCCCGTTTCCTCCTTGTCATATAAATCCCGGCATTTCCCGCAATGGCAGCCTTTTAATTTCAGCCTGTCACACGGAAGTCATGAACGCGCATCTGCTCAGCCGCGAGCCCCACGCCTGGCTGTGCAGCCGGGCTCTGGAAGCTTTTCCACCTGCTGGCGCCGCACACGTTCACATCCCGTGCAAGAAATCGCCCTGATCACCTTCTCTGTGAGCAGCCGACACGCTGCCCCGCGTGCGGAGCGTGGAGAAGGAACAGCCGCACAGGTCCTGAGCCGGCTGGCCCTGGGGGCCTGGGCTCCAGCCCGTCCCGTGCACTCCAGGCAGCGAGTGGTCCCCAGCTTCAGAGCCAATGTCCCTCTGTTCCTGGGAACACAGCCAGCCCCGTGGCCCTGGGCACCCCCACAGTGCAACACGGGGAACCCCCCCCACAGAGCCTCCCCCCAGGAGAGGCAGCCTCAGTCTGCGTGAGGGAGAGTGGGCCTCTCTGTGGAGGGCCCAGGGCAGAGCGGGGGCACTGGCCACAGACACCACCCATCCTGTCCTTCCCCGCATCTGCCCGGCTCTTCTCCTGGCCCTGACTCCACGAAGTACAAGCTCTGGAGCTGCCAGGAGGGTTCCGGCAAACGGAGCCCGAGCCGGAGGGGGATGCCACTGCGTGCAGAGCTGCTGGGGAGGCGCCAGGTGAAAGGAAAGTGACCATAACACTCGGAGAGACCAAGAGATCTTTATTGCAGCAGTGCAACAGAGGAGAAGAGAGAGAAAGAGGAGAGAGAGAGAGAGAGAGAGCGCAAGAGAGGGAGACAGAGAGCAAGAGAGGGGGCCAGGCAGGAGGGAGTTTTTATAACCTAAATCTAATGGGGTCTCTGGGTTGCAAGCTGCCTTGTTGGCACACGGGGGTTAAGTGCTCGGCCTTGAACAGGGGAGGGAAGCGCTCAGCCTTGAGTGGGGGCTTGGGCGTTTGGGCTTGAAGCAAACAGGTGATAAAGAATCAGACAGAGGGTTTGAGTGGCCAGGTCGTCCTGCAGCTAACTTTGTTTGGTATGACCTGCAGACCAGCCTGTCCTGCACCTAACACCAGGTGCAGGCTCACTTGGGCCTGGGACAGTCACCCCCCCTACCCCCTACATCCCTTCACCTCCCAGGAAGGGCCCCTCAGCTGCCCTGGAGGAACCCACCGACTGGGTGCTGGTCAGTTAAAGGTGGAGTCAGCAGGTTCTGAGCACAAACAACAGGGTGTAGAGGGATGCGCTGCCTCCTACTGGTGCAGGGAGCCGGGGTGAAATGGGTCTCTGTGATGTGTATGTGCGCGTGTGTGTGCACGTGTGTGTGTGTGTGTGTGTGTGTGTGTGTGTGTGTGTTGGGGACACAGAGATGTACCTGCTCAATTGGAATGAATTTCAACTGCATAGCTGATAATTAATGATAGCAATTTTTGATTAAAAATGAGTTCGTTTAGCAGGCAAGTGGAGTGTGGTAACATATTACGTCTAAAAATAGAACCTAGACAAAGAGTCCTGGTCACCCACACAGGATCACAGCCAGCTATGAGCCTGTGGTCCTGACGTGCCAGCTGTGGACTCTGAAGTGCGTCTCCTGGGAGCCCCCAGGACACGGGCATCCAGGGGGCCACAGGCCTCCAGGGGGCTGCACTCGTGCTCCCTGCAGCAGGACTGGGGCTGGGGAGGCCCAAGGTGGACCCTGAGAGCCAGGCTTGGGCTGTCCACAAGGTCAAGGGCAGAGAGGAGCCATTAGCACTTCCTGGAAACCCCAGCCCCCGTGGAGTACTGACCCTGGAAGGACGGAGCCAGGCAGGAGGGAGGAGCCCCCACCCTGGGCGACGTCACACTCACACAGGAAACGTCTACGTGCTGTGTCCTGCTGTTTGGGGACAGCGAAGGCCCTGGAGGACATGTTCCAAGGCTGCTGTGGAGCCGTGGCCGCCCTCGCTGGAGGAAGGACAGAGGAGGGCAGGGCTCCACCAGCAGAGCAGGAGGGGACGGAAGGCAGCGTCCGCTCTGGGGTGGCATAGGGTCAGGGCAGCGGCAGCCCTAGAAGTGGGAGTATTTGCCGTGTAGACATCCACAGGAGGCCAGGACCCCTGGCAGCCCCGCATTAGAGGGTCGCGCCCCCCGGAACGTAACGGCCAGGCTGCAGGGCCAACCCAGCCACGCGGGAGGGGGAGGTGAAGGTGAGTCCGCGATGGCGGCCCAGCGAACTGCAGGGCCGTGAGAGAGGAGCACCTGAACTGGGTGAGCCCAGCTGGACTCTCAGAGCCGGCCCTGAGCTGGCGCCTGGGGCGAGGGGCCAACACTGCAGTTCAGACCCACGTGGGCCAAGCAGAGGAGCTGGGTGTGAGGCCAGGAGGCGGCCGAGGTGCCAAGGCCTCCCCAGGCAGGACTGCTCGCCCCAGACCCTCCCTACCCTGCTCTCGGGTGCTCCAGCAGGTCCTCCCTCCTGGCTGCCGCTCCTGGACACACTGCCCTTGGACTGGGCTCCAATGAAGCCCCAGCAAAGCATCCAGAAGCACTCGGGCCTGAAGCAAGACCGCCCACGAGCAGCAGCGTGACGGGCCTGGCCTCGCCTCGCGGCAGCTCCAGTTGACGTCTTCATCCAGTTTCACCTCCACAGCAGCCCAGGTGGCCAGGCGCCGTCACAAGGGGCCAAGAGCAGATGGGAGAAAACTACCTGGGCACAGACACAGCCTGGGTACAGTGGAGCCTGAATTCAACCCCCACGGCCCTACCCAGTGCTGGTGCCCTTCAGAGCTGGAGACTGGGATGAGTGGGCAGAAGGAAGGAAGGACAGGTGGATGGTGGATGGTAGACGTAGATAGATCATTGGTGGATGAGTGGGCAGATAGATGGAAGGATGGCAAGGTGGGTGGGGGGTGGGTAGGAAGGTGGGTGGATGAGTGGGCAGGTAGATGGAAGGAATGGAAGGATGGCAGGGTGGGTGGGGGGTGGATGGGTGGATGGGTGGATGGGTGGATGAATGGATGGGTGGGTGGGTAGGAAGGTGGGTGGATGAGTGGGCAGATAGATGGAAGGATGGCAGGGTGGGGGGTTGGATGGGTGGATGAATGGGTGGGTGGGTGGGTAGGTAGGTGGGTGGATGGGTGGGTGGGTAGATGGAAGGATGGCAGGATGGGTGGGGGGTGGATGGGTGGATGAATGGATGGGTGGGTGGGTAGGTAGGTGAGTGGATGGGTGGGTGGGTAGATGGAAGGATGGCAGGGTGGGTGGGGGGTGGATGGGTGGATGGGTGGGTGGGTAGATGGAAGGATGGCAGGGTGGGTGGGGGAATGGATGGATAGATGGATGGGTGGGTGGGTGAGTGGGTGGATGTGTGGTAGGTAGATGGAAGGATGGATGGTGGATGAGTGGGGGCTCCCATTTCCTCTCTGCCTCCATCTGTGACCCCTAGTGACCTTTGTGGTTGCCCCTTCCTCCGGGAGCCTATCCTCTGGTCTCTCGTTAAGCAGGTCAGAGGCCCCTGAGGAAGCTGAGGTGCCCTGTCCCTGTCACCTGACACACTCCCTCACACCACCCTCGGCCAGCACCTCCAGCCCAAGGCTGAGCCCTTCTCTGAGGAGGAGAAGGAGAGTGGGAGGTGCAGATGCAGTTAGCCAGCCAGGCCCGCGGTGGCCTTGGCTCCCCTGGGGCCCGCGGTGGCCTTGGCTCCCCTGGGTGGCCTTGGGTCCCCTGAGGCCCTTGGTGGCTGTGGGTCCTCTGGGGCCCATGGTGGCCTTGGGTCCCCTGGGGCCCGCGGTGGCCGGGGGTCCTCTGCTCTGAGCGCTCACCAGCCCCGCGTCTCTCCTTTTCGGCCGCACTGCTCGGCCGTGTGGCTGGAGTAGAGGTGCCCACTGTCGGGGTTACGGCCAATTCACTTAGAACCCCTCCCATGGTCCACCAGGCAGGTCGACTGTTTTCAGGGGAGGGAAAGGAGAGGAACCGTGGAGGCACGTAATTAGCAGCACATGAAAGGAATGGTAATGAGCGCACAGAAGGCGGGAAGGCAGGTGGCCCAGGTACCTCTGCAGATGAGGCTGGCAGCCTGCGCCCGCCGGGGACTGCTGAATGACCCCCGGCTGTGAGAATCAGAAAGGGCACAGAGGAGGGCGGGCCATGGAGATCTGCTCCAGCCGGTTTGCAGCAGCGCTGGGTGCCTCAGCTCTGTCTCCATGTCGTGTGTCCATGTCCTGTGTGTCCATTGTGTGTGTGTGTCTGTATTGTGTGTGTCCGTTGTGTGTGTGTCCATGTCATGTGTGTCCGTGTTATGTGCATTGTGTGTGTGGTTGTGTATCTGTACTGTGTGTCCATGTCGTGTGTGTCCATGTTGTGTGCATTGTGTGTATGTGGTTGTGTATCTGTACTGTGTGTGTGTCCATGTCATGTGTGTCCATGTTGTGTGCATTGTGTGTATGTGGTTGTGTATCTGTACTGTGTGTGTGTCCATGCCGTGAGTGTCCGTGTTGTGTGCCTTGTGTGTGTCCATGTTGTGTGTATCTGTACTGTGTATCTGTCAGTGTTGTGTGTGTCCGTGTCGTGTGTGTCTGTGTTATGTGCATTGTGTGTATGTGGTTGTGTATCTGTACTGTGTGTGTGTCCATGTCGTGTGTGTCCGTGTTATGTGCCTTGTGTGTGTCCATGTTGTGTGTATCTGTACTGTGTATCTGTCAGTGTTGTGTGTGTCCGTTGTGTGTGTCCGTGTCGTGTGTGTCCATGTTGTGTGCATTGTGTGTATGTGGGTTGTGTATCTGTACTGTGTGTGTGTCCATGTCATGAGTGTCCATGTTGTGTGCCTTGTGTGTGTCCGTGTTGTGTGTATCTGTACTGTGTGTGCGTCAGTGTTGTCTGTGCTGTGTGTCTGTTCTGTGCACACCTGCCTCCCGTCACCCTGGCCCCACCCAGCCAGGCCGTCATCACCCTGTCAGTAGACAGATAGACCCACGCACCCAGCACAGGTCGCAGCTGAGGGCCACAGCACAGCCTGGGCCTGGGATCCAGTCAGCCCCACCCGCCCTGGCCCTGGGACACAGCGTGCTGACCGTCGTCCCACCCGGAGCTGTGTGCTTGGGGCCGTCCCTGTAGGACACAGAAGTCGGGCTCGGCGGGGACGTGGTTCTGCTACGTGCGCGTGGGCCGCCCTGCTGGGGGAAGATCCGCACCCTGCAGGGTCGGGGGTTCACAGGCAGACACAGGCTCACGGGGTGACGAGGGTGACGGCCCACGGGACCCCGAGCTGCAGGGTGGGCTCTGACAGGGCCTCTGTGGTGGAGCCTGGGGTCTGGGCCGTCTGCAGGGCCAGAGGTCTATCCCTTTGTGTCCCCTAAGCCCAGGTCTGGTGGCCGTTGGCCTGAGGCAAGGCTGGCACCCAGGGCCTCAGGGAGGTTGTGGGTCTGTGTGCTGCATCCTGGGGACACTGACCGCCCCGCAGGCTCTGCAGCACAGGGGGCCCCGCCTGGCCACGTAACCAACACGCCTCGTGCTGGAGCTGGACTCAGGGGCTGCCAAGGTCCGACAGGCGGCGCTGGCCCCTGGAGCTGCCCACACTGTGATGAACCCCTCTGCATCTGCCCAGCCAGGGCCTGGAAGGGGTCTCGTCTCCAAGCACATCTGGAGGATGGACAGACGGACAGCAGGACAGAGGGCGTGGCATGGCCTCACAAGCCCCAGCTCCTCCTGGTGCTGGGCTTCACTCTGTTTTCGGCAGGAAATGCCCTGTCCACTCCCCGTGGACCTGAGTCCACTTGACGCCTTTTCTTTGAGAGATAAATAGAATCGACTTTCATTGTGTTCAATGCAGCTGCTGAGAGCCCACCGAGTGCCTGGCCAGCGCTGGGCTGGGGACATGGTGGGCGCAGGGATGCTGTCTCAGAACCTGCCGGGCTAGAGGACACGGGTCAGGCTGTGCGGCCCACAGTGAAACCAGGCTGCCCCTCGCAGGTGACCCCCGAGCCTCGTCCACAACATGGTGACTGCGAGAGGAGGGCAGAGCAGCTGGGGACCTGGGGGCGGAGCTGGCCCAAGAGCTCCCCTGGCTGCTTCCTCCCTGCTCAGAGGAAGCCACCGGAGCAGCTGGGGCACTGGCCACCATGAAAGGGGCCAGCAGGGCACCTTGTGTTTCCTCGACTTGAGCCTTGAGCGCCTTGCCCCGCCCACAGTGTGTCCCCAGGGCTCACGACCAGTGGTTAGGACGGGAGATGGTTTGGCTGTCCGGGTGGCCCTGGTGGCTGGACAGGCTCGGCCACACGCCCTCCCTGTTGCTGGGTCAGACACATTATCTTGCTTAATTAGAGCCGACTTTCAGCCAATCTTCCACACTGTTGAGCTGTTTCAGAAATAAGGGGGGCAGGTTCCAAATGCCCTCCCCAGCCTGCTGCGCCCGGCAGAGCGGGGCTTGGAGGACCAGGGCCACCCTCTGCCGGCTGGGAGCAGCTGGCCTCTCCTGGCCTCCACCTGGAGACTTGTCTCTCTCCACAAGGACGATGCCGCCGTCATCCCCACTCTCCTGATTCCACCTGCGTTGCCAAAGCAGGATCGGAGGGAAGAGAGGGAGAAAGGAAAACCACGTCTCACCTGCCAGGGCCTTTCTGCCAGGAGCCATTCTGTCGGGTTTCTCAGCAAGGGAGAAACAAGGAAATCAGTGTGCAGTTGAATCGGAGTCTAAAATTAGCCACCTTGGAAAACAAATCTCCGATAAATACAACCAGGATTTATGGCCAACTTTACAGGCAGCACAGATGGTGTTTGATGGTGCTTATCTCAGGGGGAAATACACTTCTCCAAGAGAGCAGCAACCCTGCGGCTCAGGGGCTGCCGAGGCGCCACGCCTGGGCTAATGGCCCAGCCACCCTGCCCTCTCCACGGTCCAGGGGGCCCACGTCCCATCACACACGCCCTGGCCCTCTGGGCCCTGCCCAGATGTGGTTTTGTGTGGAAGAGGCCAAAGGCTGGCGGCCCAGCTGGGCTCTCCAACGTGCCGGGGAGCCCTGGGGTTCCGAACCAAGGCTGCGTAGTTAGAGTTTCCTTAAGAAGAATAAATGCCCAGGATCCAGGCCCTCTGGGAGGACAGGCAGCGCGTCTGGGCAGCACTCCAGGTCAGGGTCCCCAGGAACATGTGGCAGCTGAAGTAACAAACCCAGCAGTGACAGTGACGATGCTGCACTCCCAAGATGACCCCGAAGCCCCAGAGCCACCACAGGAGAGTGAGCCCGTGACACAGACGTCACCCTTGGGAGGGTTTTCTAGCCAGGAACTCTGTCCCCAGGCAGCTTTCCCTGGATGCTGCAGCCCCATCACAGGCCGCAGCTCTGGGGACAGAGGGCTGAGCTGCAGACTCCACAGCCTCCATGCCCCACAGCCTCCAGGCCCCACAGCCTCCAGGTAGTCACAGAGGGGCTGAGAAGCCGCAAGATGGTGGGTTCTGTGCCACTGGCCCTGCCAGGGCAGCGCCTGGGCTGGGCAGCTGGTCCTAGGCCACTCTCTGTCCCTGCCCAGCTGAGCAGAGTGCATGGTGCTTCTTGGCTACACCAGGTGCTGGCCCCTCTAGGGTCCCTCCTGCCCCACCCGCCTGTGGACCCCCGAATGCTGGTCGTGGGATGTCCTGTGCTCCAGGCCGGTGCTCTGAGGGCCCAGGAGGAGCTGGAGGGACAGCAGAGCTCCCACCCAGCTGTGGGGACACCTTCCCGCGGAGGCCACCAACGGCCTCCCTACCCACATCGCTGTCTCTGAACTAAGGCGAAGATCCTCCAACCCGGGGCAACGGGTGGAGATCAGGGCAAAGACCCGGAAGTCGTTGAAATTTAAAAAGGAAGGGCAGAGGGGGAGAGAGAGGGGGAGGGTCCCTCCGAGAGGGCTCCAGCCCTGCCGTCCTTGGCCCCTGTGCTCCTGGGCTGGCGGCTGGACCAGCACCTGGGCCTGCCGAGGACCGCCCCAGCGGTGTGGTGACACCTACACCCGCCCATCGTGTTGCGGGTCCGACCCTGCTTCGACCCCTGGCTGAGGCGGGGTCTGTGGGTCTCAGTGGCAGCTCTCAGCTCTGTGAGGCTACCAACCCAGACTCAAGGGGAGGCCAGGGGCCACCTGGGGGGAGCGCAGGAGGCTGTGCCTAGCCACCCAGCAACTGATAAAGGCACTGGGGGTGCAGGGGCCACGCAGCTGTCCTGCCCTCCTCCAAGGCCCCTGCGGGCTGCCCGCGCCAGGGTCCCTGCTGCCCCACCGGCCTGTCGACCTCCATCGGAGGCCACCCACTCCCTCGCTCCTCTTGCACCCGGGTTCTTGGTAAGGAACCACCCCTTGGTTCCCATTTTGTCTTCTCATGGCGCAGCCTGGCTGCCAGCACTGGAGGGCACCAGGACCCCTGTCTCCCCTGCCCCGCCCCGAAGCTGCGTCTGCGGCTCCTTGGAAGCCAGGCTCCACCAGGGCACTGCTCCTGGCCAGCTCGCGGAGCGTGGGTGGGAGGGAGAGTGTTGCGGGGCGCGTCTTTCTGGGCTCATCTCCCCGTGTGGAGGCCCCACCAGCCAGGGCACCACCAACCAAGATGGGTGCTGTCTCTCCGGCCCCGTGGGCCCTCCATGCTCCTCCAACCCCCAAGTCTGCCTTCCTCAACCTCCCCTACGAAACCAGTGTCCCCTAGAAAGACATGCTCCTGGCCAGCTCCCCACAAAATACAAGGGTCACCAAGAGCAAGTCCAGCACTCAAGGAGTTCCCACCTGTCATGGAGAAATCCACTGGACTGCTCTGCAACTGCCACCCGCCATCGATCCCTGAAGGGGGCACGGGGACTCTCAGGGTGACCGTCAGGTGTGCATTTGTGGAGGCACAAGTCCTCACCCGCGTTCATCCCAGGAGAGGCCAGGAGGAAACTCCCCCCGGGCTCATGTGCAGGAGGCTGGGCAGATCCTGGGTGACGGGCAAGTTGGCAGGGGCAGAAGCCGGGGAACACGGCCAGGGGACCCGCAGAGAGGCCCTTGCTTCAAACAGAAGTCTTGGGACATTGGAGCAAAGGCACAAAGCCACAATCACGATGTTTAAAGAGAACAAAGACTCTGGGTTTGAAAGCCACGTGGAAAACGTCCTCTGACAGGATCTACTGCCACCTTTGAGTCTGCCGCGCAACGACTTTAAGATGAACACGATCCACACATCAATATAAGTAAATTATTTCCAATTTTACCTTCAGATGACTCGGAATAAACAAGTTATCCCAGTATCGTAACAGCGGGTTCTGAGCCGGCAGCTGACGGCTGCCAGGGCTGGTTTTGATTGTTTCATTTTGACACATGGCAATATATTCCCAAGTAGAAGCTGGGAAATTGCAGAAACCTTCCTTCAAATTACAGAAATTCATAAATATGCAAATAACTGAACAACGTACAGGGCTTCTGCTTGTCTTTTCATTGTTTTTAAAACTTTGCTTCTAACGGCAGCTTCTCGGTAATCTGTGTGAAACCACCTGTAACCCTGAGAGGCTGCCCCCAGGCTTGTTGTAAGGTGCACTTGGCATTTTGAGGTCTTCTCCTATGGAGACAGAGTAGTAAATGCTCTTCTCACCGTTCCATAAAGCCCAGAGGAGTGAGAGAGCTCCAAGTGCCACTCAGAAACATGACGTTCAGCAAGGGTTGGTCCTACGGTACGGATCCCGTTGTCTGACCCAGAAACGAGTGTGTCCAGGGCTGGAGTCGCGGCTCAGTGGGACCATTGCCTGGCCCGTGTGAGGCAGTGGTTCAACTCTCAGCACCACATATAAATAAATGAGTAAAACAAAGGCCGTCAACATCTAAAAACCATATTTTTTTAAAAAAGAGTGTGTTCAATAGGAGGATCTCATGGGAAGGCCTGGACCTGCAGGCCGGAGGCGGACCTGGTCCCACTCCACAGCCCATTTATCCTGTAGCTGTGACCCCTAGGGACAAAGAATCAGCTGTCCACAGCCCCAAGCTCCATCCCTGATCCTCACGTGAGGAGTGGCTGTCACAGCACACTTGGCATGCCAGTGAACACGCTCGGTGCACGCACACTCACACACAACCACACACCGCAGGAACACACCACACTGGAGCGCACGTACCACACTACACGTGCTCCACACACACACTCACACACAACAGCACACCACAGGAACACACCACACTGGAGCCCACGTACCACACTACACGTGCTCCACACACACACTCACACACAACAGCACACCACAGGAACACACCACACTGGAGCGCACGTACCACACTACACGTGCTCCACACACACACTCACACACAACCGCACACCGCAGGAACATACCACACTGGAGCGCATGTACCACATTACACGTGCTCCACATGCACACTCACACACAACAGCACACCACAGGAACACACCACACTGGAGCGCACGTACCACACTACACGTGCTCCACATGCACACTCACACACAACAGCACACCACAGGAACACACCACACTGGAGCGCATGTACCACACTACACGTGCTCCACACGTGCACACACACACACACAACAGCACACCGCAGGAACACAACCTGAGGAACAAGCGGGAGCCACGGAGCCCACTGAGGCCAGCCTCTGGCGCGACTTCCAGGGGGCTGGGAAGGGCAGAGGACGTGGGGAGAATTCTGCCACAACTAGGGGCTGGACCATGGAGGAGCTCAGGACGCTGAGAAGAGGCCCCTGGGGACAGGCTCGATGACGCTCAGGCAGATGGCTCCAGAGCAGGGGCCTGGCCAGTGGGCCAGGGAGGAGTCCAGCCGGCCCCCATGCGCTCACCCTGGGTCTCAGGAGAATGTTCCAGGGCAGCCAGAGAGGCAGGCGCGACAGGTGTGACGGAACACCGGGATTTACAATCCAAAACACTCCCGGTGGCGTCTCCACGGAGACCAGGGAGCTGGGGCCACCCCCGGGCGCTGCCCTCCCTGCAGGCTGGGTCCCCGCCAGCCGTGCTGTGTGGGACCGTGGCAGTGGCTTGCGTCCTCCCCAAGGGACCCCGTGCCTAGGGCTCTCTGCTGGCCTGCCGGTTGAGCAGATCTTGTTTTGTTCACAACCCACAGGACAGTGGCTTTAGGAAGCGAGTGGGGCACCAGGGAGAGCTTTCTGGGGCACCCTGCCCACTGGTGCTGGACCCCTGGGTGAGCCCTGCACCCAGGCAGACGGCGTTTGCAAGCCCTCTGCCCCAAAGGCTCCGGAAAGAGAACGGGTGCAGGCTCCCGCGTCCGGAAGGGCGCCAGCAGTCCAGAGTGCCTGCGTGTGCCGCCCCTGGGGCCGCAGGAAGAGCTCGGTGGAGCCCGGGGCCTGGGACTAGGCTCCTGCCCCGGCCCCCTTCACTGCAGGGTGGAGGGCACGGCTCGTCCTGTCTGCAAAGCTCTGCTGGTGAGTGCCCTGCAGCTCTTGCCACCTCTGCCACTTTGTTGACTTTATCCCTTGCCACTCTTTAATATGTCATGTGCTTCTTGGAGATTACAAATAATAATCTCATCTCTTTCATTTGCACTAAAGTACTTTCTGATATCTTGCTTTTATACTGGCTTTATTTCAAGTACTTTTTGCCATGAAAAGATTTTAATTTCTACTTGGGCAAAACGACTTTCTTTTATGGCCTCTGAATTCCTCTGTAGGAACGACCTCCTATTTGTGGATTATATATGATCCAGAGGGGCTCCTGGGTGTAGCCGTCATCATTACGCGGAGGAGACAGAAGGCGGGATGCGCCTGGAATTCGTGTCCCAGCCTGGCGGGAGGCAGAAGCGGACTCCGCGTTCACAGGCAGGCCTGCAGGGGGGGGTGGGGTCGGGGCCCCCGGGGACCCACTCCCTCCCCGGAGCCAGAACACCACTGTCTCCACAGACGGGACCCCACAGGCTGGTTCTGAGCCCCAGTTCCCTGCCTTGGCCGCTGCATTCCTGGACTGGCACCAAGTGCTTTGATTCATGTCGTTTGGACATAAGTTGTGGCTGTGCGTCAGGAGAGATCACAGAGTTTTCAGAGTTTCCCAACATGCCTGGGAACGAATCCTTCCACACAGACTTTCAGACTGTCAGATCAGGTGCCTGGTCATCCCACTGAAGTCACGTCAAATGCTTGGGCCAGGATCAGAGGAGCTAGTGCCCTGGGGAGACAAGCCACCTCCTGGGGCTTCGTCCCTGGTCACGTCCTCTGAAAGGACTTCTTGCTATGCTGGCCTGCACTGTGTTTTAGAGATGATTCCTTTGCCTTTTATAGTTTTTGCCTATGCTGTGCACAAGATATTACCCCTCATCTCCATTCCGTGGTGCTTATTTGTAGTATAAGTAAAGCTATTGATTTTTGCAAGCCCATCTTCTGCTGAGCTACTTTTCCAATGTGGTGTAGACATTCCCATCCAAGTCAATATTGGTAATTTGTGTTTTCCAAGACTCTCGACCATTTGTCCAGTTTTCAAATCTGTAACTGTACAGCTACACAGAGAATTTTATGTGAAACATCATTTCATTAATCCCACAAAGCCTTTATTGAAAACCCGCTTTATGTAGTTACAGCCCTTTTAAAATCCATCAACTGTATATGGTCTCACTCTTATTTTTTTTTCTTAATTAGATTTGCTAGGCATTTGTCTATTTTATTGGTCTATTAAAAGAAATAGTTATTTAATTTATTTATAGAGCCCACTGAATACATCTCCCCTCATCTATTACCTTTTGCTCCATCTTTGACTTTCCCGGGAATGCTCATCTTTCTCTGACGTTGTTAGTCTGCTTCTCTTGTTGAAATGAGACCTCAGTTCACCCCTCTTGTTTTCTGTTTAAACACTCAGGGGTTGGGAGCCCTGGGTCTTTCAGCCTGAGGTTCGCCTGCAGTGTGCCAGCTCCAGAGCCTGGCATTCTCCTCGTCACGGGTCACAAGTGCTCTGCGAGGGACCTTAGGTCACGCACTCGTCTGAGACGATGGGGGCAGAGCCATCCTTCACAGGCAGCGCCACCAGCACCAGGAGGCACAGCCAGCGGCAGAAAGCACAGCTTCATCCCCAGGAGGTCACAAGGGGGATGACCGTGGCCAAGGCCTGGCCTTCAGAGTTGAGGGGGGAAGGACATGGGGGCAGGGGAGAGGCTCCTCCTCCATGCTCTGGGCCACCAGGACATGGGCTCTGGCCACTGTACTGGCCCTGCTCTTCCCTCCAGGCTTGGAATCAGGTCAGCTTGGGAAGCTGGACCGGGCTTGGGTCCTGCACCCAGACTCGCGGGGGCCTTCCTCTCTCCGTGACCCAGCAGCCTCTGAGGGCTTGGCCGCTCTGTCTGCAGCATCCTACGCTGCTCCGTAGCAGAGAAGTTTGCCTTCTTTTTTCAATTGGCAAATAAGAAAACGAGACAAGTTTTTCAGGTAAACTTCCAAATGGGGCCACATGTCCCTCACACATTAACTGGTTCTATTCTTATCAAGATTCACGTCACTGGGGTAGGAATTCGGTCCATAAAATGCTTGCAGTGTGAAATTGAGATTTTTCTCTACTCCTTTTTAGCTTTACTTTCCCCCGTGTTTCATGAGGCCGGGGAGAGGCGGAGGCCTTTTGGCTCTGTGAGGGGAAAGTTGTTCCTCACTTAACGTTGTCATGTATTTACCTGCTTTTATCTGTCTTCCTCTCCTGCAATATGGTAAGTGTCGCAATCATCAGAGATTACCAGGCTCATTCACTATCGCACCCCAGCTACTAGAAAAGTGTCTCACACAAATCAAACATCACTGAAGTATTTGTGGAAAAAAATGGTCCTATTGAGCAAGCTTGCTGATGCAGTTTGCAAACCAATTTGTAAAATCACATACCTCCTTTGCATACCCACGATTAAAAGCAATATTGCAACCTCCCACTGATAGCTTATTCACCTATCTTTCCTTTTAAATTTCTATCTGATGTTTTCTTGGCATAGTTTCATGCTGTGTGATCCCAGACTCAGAACTGATGAGACTCCTCTTACTCACCGATGATTTAAACGTACCAGAATCTCCCTCCGAGGGTAAACACGGAAACCAAAGAAACAATTGGTTTCAGACACTGCCCAGGTATCCCAGGGAGGCAGCACCTGAAGGGAGAGAGGGAAGGGTGGCGGCCCGCTGCCGCACAGCTCCCACACACGGGCATCACGCAGAGAGGGATCGCCACCCCCTTGGGGGTACAGAGACTGGTGTGGTTAGGTGCTGCGGTCACTGAAATTCAGAGTCCAAAACCACAGACGAAGGATCCACACAGATAAAGGGCCCCAGAAATGGGCCCGTGTCTCCTCCAGAGTGTGGCTGAATATTAAAGCGTGTGTATGAGGGCTATTCCAGAGGCTCTTCTCAGGACTCCTGGGCTCAGCGATCCCAAATGTCCACACAAGGCAGGAAACATTCATGCTTCCGTCATCCCAGGTGCAGAGAACTTGGTGAACTCATGGCATCCTCAGCAAAAACCTGAGAGTGTAAAGCCAAGCTAGCCTACAGTCACAGACACTCCAGGCCTTTCGGACCCGTGCCACAAGCTCGGATACACCCCAAACAGGAGCAGTCCAGCTGGATGATGACCTAAATGCCACCCAAACAAAACCCGAAACTCTTCAGTCAAGGTGATGGAACACAACTTCTCATCAACAGGACAATGACAATGTCAAGTACCCAACTAGAAATCACCAAACACAGTAGTGCAGAAAAACATCCCAGTATGCCGAGAAAAATCAGTCAACGGAAAAAACCCAGAAATAACAGAGATAGTGGAACTTGCAGACAGGGACCTAAAACAGCTACTACAAACCCGATTACAAGATTTTTTAAAACGCATGACCATAAGAAAGAGAGAATCGGGAACTCTGAAGAAGGCTCAAATGCAACTACTAGCGTGAAAACCCCAATATCCTTGGTAACTGTCAGTCACGCTGTGTGGACTTATGAATAGAAAAAACACAGCAGAAACGATAAAAGTAAGCCAGAAAATGTAACAATAACTGCTCTCCAAGCAAGACACAGAGAAAAGAGAAAGACTGGAAAAAAATCCACGGAGTCTCGGTGGTGGTGTTGTACATCAGTCTGTCTTAGATAAATCAGAGCTCCAGAGAAAGGAATCCAGGAAACTGTTTGAGGAGATGAGCTCATTTTTCCCTCAACTTGATGAAAACTTCACATTCACACCTAGAGACCAAAGTTTTCCTGGCCTGATGTGCAATAATGACAATATCAGAATGAACAGTAACTGCGCTAGATTGAAACGCACAGCATACAATCCATGTGTTCGTGGGATGCAGAGTCTGTCCCTCTGGGTCAAAATGTGAGGATGGAAGGACTGGCTCTTGACCCAAAAATAAAGACAGCAAGACCCAAATGTTTGCCTTTGTAAGGTCAGGCCCTGGTGATCAAAAGGAGGCACATTAAAAACAGCTGAACAAGGCTTTATTGAGATTCGCTCCTGGGCGAGACCCTCCCGTCCAACAGAGCCGGTCTGGGGCATCGCACCAGGCTCAGCCAGGCTGGAATTTTACTGGGCTCAGGGCAGGAAGGGAGGGCTTGGGACAGGAAGGGAGGTTTTTAGGGTCCCTGGTCCTCCTGGGGTTGGTCGGAGGATCTTGCTGAGATCTGGGTCCTTCCAGGATTGGTCAGAGGGTTGGTGCTTTGTTCCCTCAGCCATCTCAAACTGACCAACAGTCTTTCCTGTTTTTGTTAAAAAATGATGAGAGAGAATTACTTTTTTATAGTGAAATCACAGCTATGACTCAGAAATAGAGTTGGAACTAGAAATGCACCACTTTGTAACTCCCAATGATATGATGGATCTAGTCAATGATCGTAAATGACAGATTTTCACACTCACTCGGTGATGGTGGTGGAGGCAGGATGAACCAATCTTGGCATCATGAAGACATGAGGCCCCTCCAGGTGTGAAACAGGTGAAGTCTGGCACCACGTGGGAAGAATTCTCAGAGCCACCTGAGCAGTGTACATAGCACAGTAAATGCAGGTGACTCTCGTTTCTCTGACACAGCACTGGTGTAGAGAGGAAGGTGAGCTATGGTTAGAAGTAAAAACCTGAAAATACACAACCACCAAACTCAAAGAACAAATAAATTCTAAAGAGACCACTTTGAGACATTAGCAAATTTTTAATATGAATTGGAAATCGTAAAATATTAAGTAATTACTCTAATTATTTTTATTTATTAATTTTTTAAACATTGTATTAGTTGTTGATGGATCTTTATTTATTTATGTGTGGTGCTGAGAATCAAACCCAGGGCCTCCCACGTGCTAGGCAAGCGCTCGACCACTGAGCCACAACCCCAGCCCCTCTAATTATTTTTAGATGAGATAATGGCACGATATTTTTTGGAGCAGAAGGATGGGTCTATAGAGATTGATAATAGATATATAGATAGATAGAGGATTATGGTTCCAATCTCTAATATTCCCCAAAGGCCTGGTGTTGAAGGGTTAGTCTCTAGCCGACGGCACCACTGTGGGTTGGAGAGACCTTTAGGACATGGGGCCTAACGGAGGAGCAAACCATTGGTGCACTCACAGGGTAAGTTGGGAGCCCAGTCTTCCCCTCTCCGCTCTCTCTCCACCCACCCCTCTCCCTCTGCTCTGCTCCCGCTCCCCGCCATGCTGCTCTGACTCATACAGGCCCACACTGTGAAGCAGCTGGCCGTGGACTGAGATTTCTGAAATCATGAGACAAAATATTTTCTTCTCTAAGTTGTTTATATCAGTTGTTTTGATCACAAAGAAAGAAATCTGACTAACACAGAAAATTGGTACTGAGGAAATGGTATGGTCGATGTGACTATGCCTGACCCTGGAAGCCTTTGGAACTGATTCATGGTTTGGAAAATGTTGGAGAAACAGAGAAAACTTAGAATTCTGTAAGAACTGCATAATGGGCTACTCAGGTAAGGGTTCAGAAGACCAGAATGTAATAGGCAGGTAGACAGTAAAGACTGTGCTGATGAGGTCTTGGATGGGATTGAAGACTCAATCGGAAATTGAACTAGAGGCCACATGGGTTACATTTTGGCAAAGAACTTGTCTACATTTTGTCCATATCCTTAGATTTTATAGGAGGCTGGGCTTAAAGGTGCTGTACTAGTTTATCTGGAGAAGGAAATTTCAAGACAGTGCAACATTCAGGCAGTAGCATGGGTACTGCTAGAAGCTTTTAGCTAGGTTCATGGTAGGAATCAGAAGCAAAACGCAGAGTGGGAAGATTTTAAAATCTTGCAGTTTGGTCATAAAAGCACCGGTAAAGTTCTAGCCACAGAGTATGCAGTTGGTTAAAAAAAATTAGCACCACTATAAAGAAGCCAAGTACCTTGTACTGGGAAAATAGGAAAGATGGTTTGAGGGCATCTCAGGGATCAGCAAGATCCCTCCCCTCCCTGGATTAAGGGTGTAAAAGTGTGAAACTTTCATTTGAGAAGAGTCTGGAACACCCTGTTACACAGGGCGACCTAGGAAATTGTTTCCCCAAGTTTCATTCCTGTGTTCAGTCATCCAGACGTTCAGAGGTCACTGTGGCCAAGGTCCAGGGGAGCCCAGCTACCTTTGAAACTGGCAGCAGACCTTGGCTTCGTCCATATGACGCCAAAGTGTGGGCTCACAAAGGCTTGCGCCCAGGTTTCAGAGGGAGACCTGAGATCCCTGCAGGCTGCCCCTCAGGGGGTGATGCACGAAGCTGAGAGAGTGAAGCTACGGCGGAGACCCCAGGACGTTGGAGGTGACAGGAACAAGGGACACAGCTGAAGACAGCGGCAGGCAACCAGCAGAGCCAGCCAGACACAAAGGCCATTTGGGCTGCAGCCAGAAAGGCCTAAGTACGGGGCTGCCCCAGTCCTCTGGGATACATAGTGTGTGTGTGTGTGTGTGTGTGTGTGTGGTGCTGGGGTTGAACCCAGGGCCTTGTGCACGCGAGGCAAGCTCTCTACCCACTGAGCTACATCCCCAGCCCGGAGTCATATTCTACCACCAGGAACACCCCAGATGCTGTATGTGGGGCCCCAGGTTTAGTGCCTGTTCTGCCGAGTTTTGATGTTACTGTGGCCGGATCCCTCCTCGGTATTCTCCTAGTCCTCCTTTGGTGATGGGATGTTCACTCTGTCCATTCACTCTATGTTGGAATCACACAGCTTGATTTTCTGTTTTTACAGAGCTCTCGGAGGAGATTCGGGGCTGGACTTGAGAGCAGTGCTGGAGCCATTATGCCCAGGAGGACCTGAGATGGGCCGCGTGTACTGGGCACTTATGAGATGGACATGAGCCTCTGGGGGCCAGGGACAGAATGTTGTGGTTTAAACTTAAGTGGCCCGACACATCCAGTGTTGAAGGCTTGGTCCCCCAGGGATGAGTTACTGCAAGGTGGTTGGACATGCAAGATACAGGGCCTAGCTGGAGGAAGGTCATGGGGGTCCCCAGGACACACACTGGGACCTGCCCACCGTCTCTGTTTCCCTGACAACATGATATGAACATCTTTGCTCCACAGGATCTGGGCATCACGTTCTGGCTCACCACAGGCCCACGGCCAAGGAGACGGCTGACTACGGACTGAAACTTCTGAACTGATGCCAAAATACGTCTTCCCTCCTTTAAGATGAGCTTCTCGGGAGTTTTATCCTCACATGAAAAGCTGACTAACACCGATGGACCATCTTAATGGCTCTCATATGAGGTGCCCCCGGAGCTCCTGTTGATGCAGAAAATCCAGCCGTGAAGGGACTGGATTATGAGAGTTGTGACAAGTTTGAAGGGACCAACTGGGTGGTAACTACGGGCAGGTGGGGCACGGCTAGAGGAGGTGGGTCCCTTGGAGCATGCTCTAGAAGGGCTCCTCTGTCCCCTTCACCTTCCCCCCGTCCCCCTTCTCCCTGGCTGACCTGAGAGCATCTGACTCCCTCCACCACTCCCTTCCCCCATGACGGGCTGCCTCACCTTGGGTCCAAAGCAATGGAGTCTACAAACCAAACTTCTAAAACCATGAGCCAAACAGACTTTCCCTTCTCCAAGTTGTTCTTGACACAGCAACACAAAAAGCTGAGTAAAACAGATGAGAGGTAGGTAGGCAGATAGATAGATGATAGATAGATGACAGATTGATAGTGTGTGTGTGTGTGTGTGTGTGTGTGTTTAAGATAAACAATGAAGTCGTTATGGTTGAAAGGACTAGATATTCAGAATATGCTTTAAACTGAGAAAAGTCTTTAGAGAAATATCGGTACATGTTGTTTTTTAGACTGGAGTTGTATGTACAGTGCCATTTGGATTACTGTGCTCTACTCTTTTAAATGTTTAATAATAAAAAGTCAAACTATTTTGATGAAAAAGAATGAGTTAATGAATTGCAAAGCTGTGCAGAGGTCTCCGATTTTAAAGTATGCTGGGAGCCATTAGCCAAGTAGGTATGACAATTTCCTTGCCAGCGTACCCCATGTTGCTGACATGTTGCAGTGACATTGAATGTAGGTGACCTTGCTCAAGGACCAAGGCGGATTAGGGTGTTCCCGGTTTAAGATAATCGGGTTTAGGGCGTTCCCAGTTTAGGTTCCAGGTTTAAGGTTTAAGATTATTCCTGCTGGGAATAGGGCGTATCCTGCTACCTGAGTTCCCCTTGAGTTCTCACGGGATTCAGACAGTATATTTTGGAGAGAGAAGCCCAGTGGAGGTGGATTTGGGCAGAGAACGTGGATTTCCCCAGAACGTGATTGTAGACGGCTGGTGTGAGTTCAGGAATAAAGAGTTGCTGTTTGAATCTACAAGCTGTGTGGTGGCTCGTGATTGTGTGCCCAGCCAGACTGCGGCATTTGTGCCCAGCCAGACTGCGGCAAAAGTAAAGAATGAGGAGCCAGTGAATATACTCAGTCACTGAAGTTATGTATTTCATTTAAAAAATAAAAGAGGGAGGAAGATTTAGCAAAAATAAAGTCAAGGTGCAGAGTGAGCGGGTGAGTGGATGGAGTGGCTGCCACCTGGGACTCCCGTCCTGCACGCGGCACGTGTGTGTCCCCTTCTCTTGCTCTGCCTCTGACCCCACACAGCTCAGGAGATGGGCATGGCCTCTCTGGCTGTCAGTCAAGCAGCTGACAGCAGACATCACGAAGCTAGACTCAAGCCCCTGAAACCTGACCCCTCGCCTCACTTGAATGGCTTCTCCCCAATAAAAGGGTTCAACACGTTTGTCTGTCTGTCTCTCTCTCTCTCTCTCTCTCTCTCTCTCTCTCTCTCTCTCTCTCCCTCTCTCTCTCTCTCTCCCCCCAGGGACCCCTAAGGTCAGAGGAGCCGTCACAGGAGACAAAGGCATTTCTCTGTCTCTGTGTGATGACTTCGTGCAGCCCAGTTCACCTGGAGTGACCCTGAGTGTTTAGTCGTGGCACGCGACACTCCATTAAATAAAGAAATCAAGGTCCTTGTACTGTCACGTGTAACTAATTAAAACAAATAAAAAACTAAAAGAAGAAAAAAAGAAATCCTGAAAGGCTGCCCGCGAGGGTGGCCTGAAGATGGCACCTTGCTCAGGAGTGCAGCACGCAGCGGGCAGGCAGGGGAGCCGGGCTCTGCAGGGAAGTCCAGTTAGGGCAGGCGGCCACGCGGCCTGCGGGTGCCCTGACAGGGCTGAAGGCTCTGTCTCTGAGGCTGCCCCTCCAGGAGGGGGAGGGAGGGGAGCCCTGGGCAGTGCAGAGAGGAGATGGGGCTCTGCCGCGCTGTGCCTCCTGGCCAGGGGGTCTGTGCTAAAGGACAGAGTGGACATCAGCATGTGCAGATTCTGTGACCCTTGAGGGAGCTGTCGATGAGGCTGGGTTCGCTCTGCTCAGAAGAGGTTGAGAGCATGCGAGAAAGAGGCCTTCAAACACTGAAGAACTTTCCAGTAGAAGAAACCATGCATGTGTGTGTGTGTGTGTGTGTGTGTGTGTGTGTGTGTAGCCTGGGAGCCTGGGAGCGTCAGGAAGTGAGAGATCATAACTGAAGGGCGTGCACCCTCTGGGTGCCATGTTCCTGACCATCTCAGCACACGGAGGGGAGTGAGACCCTCTGCATGGAGACCGTCCCCTGAGCGGCCACACAGAGGAGACAGGGCAGGTAGGCGTCCACCTGAGACCCTGGGACTGCCCACAGGCTGGGCCGGTCAGGTGTAGGGCGTGGGCACTTGTGTGTGAGCATGAGTGTGTGTGAGCATGTAAGAGTGTGTGGGCATGTGTGAGGGCGTGAGTGTGTGCATGTGTGTGAGCATGTGTGCATGTGTGTGAGCATGTGTGCATGTGTGTGCACGTGTGTGTGTTGTGTGAGTGTGGCGAGGGAGGAGGGAGCCAGGCTTGTGCGTGCCCTCCCCGGGTGCAGCCCTGGGTCAGGTAACATGTCCCCTGGGGACGTGTACAGAGAGCCGCGGGGAGGAGGGGAATCCTCGGTGGAACCGACAACCCAGAACCCGGGTTTCCTGGACGCGGAAACTGTGCGCCTTCTATTTTTCTGCATAGACACCCAGATAAGAGCCTTTCTCCCTCTTCTTGGATGGCAAGTGCTTCTTGTGGTGCCTCATCTCTTGTCTGTTTTTTATTAATAAATAATGGAGGCTGGTAGCTCGCCCCAGTACCAGAATCCTAACGATAAGGAAAATAAAACAGATGACATTACAGAGATGCATTATTAATTGGCGGCTCCATCTCAGCAACAATCTGACAAGTACCAAAGTGCAGGGGATTCGTCTTGCATAAATTCTTTCTTCTTCAATTTTTCAAGACCTCTCGACAGAGCCCCAGGAAGGACTCTTCAGCAGCGTCTTCCAGAGGATCCTGCATCCCCTCAAGTTCCCAAAGCGAAGCCCAGTGCTCCGCTCCTCCGATCTGGGAGGTGCCAGAGGGGAGAATTCCTCCCACGCTGGCCTGACCTGGGTGATGGTCACCCTCGACGGGCCCAGCCACCTGACCTCGCAGGGCTGCAGGTGCTCCTGGTTCCCGAGGACTCCCTGAAGCCCAAGATTTCAAGGCTGATGTGGACACACTTCCTGGGGACAGATAGAGCAGGGCATCCGTGTCCCCTTACTCCTGGGGTTTGTGCACGGGGACTTGCCCTGCTCCCCTCTGGCCCTTTCACGGGCAGTAGGGGGAGAAGTCAGCTGCTGCCCTCCAGGAGGACCCGCAGAACGGGATGGACCCCTCCTCCTGGAAGTCAGGTGGGGGCTGCCTGCGCTGGGCTCCAGGGAGCTGCCTGGGAGCTTCACCTGGGCCAAGACATGGCTTCCTCACCCTATAAGGCTGACAAAATAGGGCTGGGGTGTGGCTCAGGGGTCAAGGGCCCCTGAGTTCAATCCCTGGTACCCCCCACCCCCAAAAAATCTAGCCCAAGAGAGGGGACCACAGGCAGGAAGCCCGCTGGGAGGAACCTGAAGGGGCCTCCCCGGACCCTAAGACCTGATGGGCATCAGCACCACGGCCAGCTCCCTGCACCCAGACCCAGGGACGCAGAGCCTCCTGCTCCCGTGGACAGAGCACAGATGGCTCCCCAGGCCTGGAGTCGGAGTCCAGGGCTGAGAGGGGCAGACATCAGAACCCTGCTCCAGGCTCCAGCCGCTCTCCCTGCGTCCTGTGTGGCTGGAGGGGTGACCGGGAAGGCTTCCCTGCCCTGGGGGAGAGGCCGCTGCATGGCCCTGCTTCCCCGGTGCACCAGGGTGGCCTCCATGGTCCTCCTGCGGCTGGCCAGGGTCCTCCCGCGGCTGGCCAGGGCCCCGCAGCACCCTGCAGAATGAGACTTCCTCCCTGAGACGGAGGGAAGTTGGTCCAGACTCTCCGAGAGGCGTTTCCATCACATCCATCCTGAAGCACTTATTAATTTAGTGGAGCTTCTTAATTAAAGTCTCAATGAATAATTGAAACATAGTTTTTGATTACACTGAAGTTGGTGCCATTTGAGTTATAATTGTAACTAATAAATTAGTTAAATAGGTAAGATGATGAAATCTGTCTCAAGGGAGCACTCATAATTCTGAGAATTTATCTACATGTCACTCAGAGGATTCGTGCAGAAAAATATGTATGATCAGAAGGAAGGCCAGCGCCCAGCCGTGTTGGTCAATCAGAAGGAAGGCCAGCGCCCAGCCGTGTTGGTCAATCAGAAGGAAGGCCAGCGCCCAGTGGCGTTAGTCGTCAAATCCACCTTGAGCGCTGGGGCTCACTGGTAATAACCGCCATCTGGCGCGACAGGGAGGGGCGACCCTCACCGGCTCCCCCTGGACTCTCTGAGTCCTTCCTCCAGCTGGGGATGCACCATCCCTGGAGCACCGTCCACCCAGCCACCCCCGCCCACCTGTCCCCTGTCCTCACCCCCCCACCAGCCCCCAAGGCTGAACCTCCCCTCTCCCACCCGCCCTCCCGCCAGCCCTGGCCATCTGTGGCCCTGGACTCTCCACGGCAGCTGCCCTCCCTCCAGCTGAGGTGAGCCTGCTGTGCTCTGGGCCTCCCAGGAGGTGAGGCCCAGCCCCAGGCCCCCTCCGTGGAGGACAAAGACCACACGCAGGCTCTCCCCCTGTTCCCCTTCAAGCTCATGTGGGGACGTCCGCACAAGGCTCTGTCACCAAGGTGCGGACTTCAGAGATGAGCAGATCTTGGGGGCCCTGGTCCTGGGTGGATTAACCCATCCGTGGATCCACTGCTTAATGGGCTCCTGGAAGACAGTGCAGCCTGAAGAGGGGCCCGGGAGGAAGAGGGCCAAGGGCTGGCTACAGGGTGCCCTGGCCTGGCCTCTCCTCCTCCCTGCCTCCCTCCCTCGCCCCTCTCTTCCCTTCTCCCCTTTCTCTCTCCCTGTCCCCCTCCCCCTCCCTCTTCCCCTTCCCCCTCCCTCCACCACCCTTCCCCCACTCTCCTCTCCCCTCCCTCTCCCCTTCTCTCCCCCTCCCCCTCTCTCCCTCTCCCTCCCCATCTCTTTTCCCTGCCTCCTTCTCTCTCCCCATTCTCCTCCCCCTCCCTCCCTCCCCCTCTCCCTCCAACTCCTTCTCCCTCCCTCCTCCTCCCCCCTCCCCCTTTCCCTCCCTCCCTCCCCCCTCCCTTTTCTCCTTCCTGGTCACTGTGGCCAGAGCAGCCCTGCTCCACCAGGTACCCCGCCATACCACTCTGCTCACCACAGGGCCAAGGGCCATGACGGTAACCTCTGAACCATGAGCCAGGGTGAATCTTTGCTCCCCAGGTGGATCCGGTCAGGCATTTGGTCACAGCCAGGGAAGCTGGCTGACACCTTCCCAGGCAGATGGACAGGGCGAGGAGGTGTGCTGAGTGGGGCACTGACGTGGTGGGTGGGGCCGTGGGCAAGCCGGGCAGTGTCCCTGGGCAGGAGTAATCACAAAAGCCAGCGGGTGGACCAACAGGGCCATTGTCCTAGTAGAGTGTCCTGCTGTGAAGGGTCACTACATGTGTGCCTGGGGACCCAGGAATCCCTACCCTGAGTCCCCACAGCAGGCACAGGTCAGCTCCTGTGGGCTGGGGCAGGCCTGGCACTCTCCTGTTCTGGTGAGGACAGCAAAGGCTGCTGCCCAGTGTCGGTGAGAGAGCCGGAGCCCTCGGCCGCAGGCTGGGGCAGCTGGGCTGAGGCTGGCCGGGGCAGTGCCGCAGGCTGGGGTGTGCCCGGCTGGCCCTCAGAGGACGAGGCAGCCCAGGATGTAGCAAGGGGGCAGTTTGTTCAGCGGTTTCCCGAGGGTCCCCTTCCAGATGCCCGGGGCACGGCCAGGTGAAACCACCCCAAACTCCGGTCCACTGCAGGTGGACCCGCGGAGGAGGCAGCCTGGGCAGGACCAAGCAGGTGAGGCACAGAGGACCGTGCTGTGAGGGAAACCTCTGCAGGAGGGAAATGCGCTGGGGACAGAGGTGACGCCGAGGTGGGTGCACAGAGGGGTCCCTGGAGCTGGGCTGAGTCCAGCCTGGGGGGGTGTGCCCCGCCCCCACCCCGGCACAGAGGAGCCAGCCGTCTGTGAGGGGCTGTGTCCACGCATCAGAGCCTGGACCACCCCGGGCCTACGGCCTAACAGGCCCACTACAGAAGGAAGCAGGAAAGGACAGATAATTCACCTGGCAGGCAGCTGGCTAGAAAACAAAGTAATGGCCAGAGAGGAGGACCGTCCACTCTGGGCACTGGCACGCCTCTCACCTAGGGGAAGTCCTGCAAGAGCTGCCCTGTTCCACTGGCCGATGAACAGACTCCATTGGCACCTACTGTGCACAGCAGGACAGACAGCTCCCCCAGCACAGTGGGTCCTTGGCTATCTGCGTTTATTAGAGCTTGTGTCACCCAGGGCACCACCAGGAAGGCGTGTGTCCCTGACGCAGCCACCTGCCGTAGGAACAGGAGGAAGGACAAGGCAGCACTACGTGAGTAAGCACCCCCTGGTCGTGGGCACCAGGGCCAGCGGGCTGCTCCCCACGTGTCACATGACATGAGGTCTTGGTTGCCTGTTTCACTGCCACCTGTCCCCACGCGTGTGCGTCAGAGTCCCTGAGACCTCACCCCAGGGGTCCCGGCCCAGGACCTGCCTTTGGCTGGGAGCCTGGCGCTCCTGAGCACAGAGGAGCTGGACAAGGGGCACCTGCAGGTGTTTCCTGCGGGGCAAGGCTGCGCGCGGTGGGGCCTGTGTCCCGGGTGTGGGTTGCCGAGCTGCTAGGCCACACGGGTCACTCCTTCGGCTGACCTCTCACTCGGAGCCAAGCTCGCGGCAGGAGTGACCCGGAGGTGCCCTGGTTAAGAGAGGGGAGCCGGGCTCCTCCCAGGCCCCCCGCAGGTGGAGGTGGGTGGAGCTGGCACAGCACAGAGCCCCTGGCTCTCCTGGGCGCAGAAGGAGAGGAATGGCCGCACCCCAGAACAGGCTCCTCCACCCCACAAGCTCTTTCCCCTTTTCTCCTGCAGCGTGCCGCACACTCCGTGGTGTCAGTGGGAACCCTGGCTTTAGCTATTTGTTCACGTCGGACGGTGGACTCAGTAACAGTGTCCACAGCTGCAATCCCCCTGCTCCGGACACCGGCTCGTCGTCGTCGTCTGGGTTTGGTTTTGCCTGTTCAATTAACGTGACAGAAGGTGACGTCACTTTTTGGAGACCCTAAGTTGGCGGTCCTGCTTCTTGTCCTGTCCTCCATGCTCTTCCTACTTTCTGCTCGAGCCCTGACTCCCGCGGGGTCGCATTGCCCCTGCTCCTGCCCTCTCCTGCCCTCTCCTGCCCTCTCCTTCTGCTGCCCTTGCTTGTTCCTGCGCCTGTTCTGCTGCTGTGGGAAGTTCATGCCGACTCCCTGGGAAACGTGTCCAGTCACCTGCGTCCCTCCTGAAGGCTTTCGCGTCCCCCTGGCAGGACGGTCAGGCTGGCACTTAACCTTCACTTCGAAAGCTTTCTGCAAACCACGGAGCCGCTTCCGTTTCCTAGGCCTCAGACTTCAGCTAGGGCTTTCTCTCTCTCCCTTCCTCTCTGGTACTGCTCAGAGTCTCTTCCTTATGCCTGGGACCCAGCCAAACACGACCCCCAGAGGAGGTCACCACGCTGTCCTGACCACAGGACACACAGACCTGTGGTCCTTCCTCTGTGCAGCCCATCCCTGAGAACAGGCCTGGACCGGCAGCCGAGGAGCGTGAGGATGAAGAACAGGGTCGCCCTGCAGGGCCAGCAGTGCCAGCTCATGTTGGCAGAAGCCATTACCCCAGAAGAGGGAAGGAGCCAGTTTAGAACCTAGAACCACCCCAGATCCAGCAGCACACTGACCCCAGAGAAGCTGCCAGTGCTCCTGCGCTCTTCACTGAGGCGCCAGGGTTGGTCGTTACACGGCCTCCTCATGCACAGCAGGACTGACAGCCTCTACCCCTGCATGGTCGCCCTGTCACACATCACCCCTCCCCTTGGACAGGCCCAAACATCACAGAACTTACTGGAAACCAGTTTCACAGTGGCATCCATAAAGAGGCCACAGGGCCACGCCTTGTTCCTAGTCTGCACGTGAACATCAGGTGACACACGGACTCCCACTTGGGCACCTGCTCACACAGGAAGAGTCCTCTGCTGCGCGATGCGTTTGACATTTACAACTTCCTGAGACAATGGAACAAAGGCACGGCGTCTGTAACCCACAAAACATGACAGCCCTGAAGTCCAGTCCCAGTGTAGGCAGGACTGGACGTCCTCAGGGGCTCTGGGGGTGCGGCTTCACTTGGAAGCAGCCCCAGCCATGTTCATGGACTTTTATCAGAGTGAGGATGACACTCTTGTGGCCCCAGGAGGCTGCAGGACGGTCCTCCAGAGGACCCAGGCCTCCACGGAGGCCAGGTGGGCACATGGCCTGATGGTCCCCAGAGACGTTTGCCGACATGCCCCTGCCGCAGAACTAGGATTCTCCAAGGAAACACCGCATGCAGGAGCGATGCGCCATCCTTGGTGCCCCCCAGCCGTGCCAGGACACGTTGGCTCATCCCTGGGTCCAGCATGTCCTTTGGGGCCTGTGGACGGGAAGCCCATGACACAGGCCCAGCTGGAGCAGCAACACCATCCGCGGGCAGCGGCAGCAGAACTGGAGAGGGTGGGCTACCCAGGGGCTTTGCGGCTCACCCCACGTCTGGAGACAAGCCCAGGGAAGGCCCCGTCATGGCTTTAGGGGAGAGGGCAGTTCTGTGCACAGCTGCGGGCCTCGGCCCCTGCCATGCTGGGACAGCCTCCAAGTCTGCCTCCACTGTTGGGCACCCTGGGCCAAACCGGATCCCACCCGTCCAAGAGGCCCGTGTCTGCAGGCCCCTCACCTCCCAGGGTGGAGACTCCCAGGGCTCTGCGACTCGACCAGGCCAGGGAGAGACCAGCATCTCCACCTGTGGCCACTGTTGAAGGCACTAAGGTTCCACACTTTGGATAAGTTGTAACACAATGATAAAGAAACGAGGGGAGGATCCATGTGGGCTCCCAGTGGAACCCCAGGCACCCCACCAGGTTCCTCAATCCACGCTCAGCACAGGTCCCACGGTCACAGGGGTCAGGATGCGACACGTGTCAGTGCAGCCCTATGCAGAGGCCCCTGGGGACAGGAGGGCCAGCAGCACTCTGGCTGTCCCCCAGGGCTGCCCCAGGGCTGCAGAGGGCTCAAGGGACAGGAGGGTCAGCAGCACAATGGCTGTCCCCCAGGACTTCCCCAGGGCTGCAGAGGGCTCACAGGGACAGGAGGGTCAGCAGCACTATGGCTGTCCCCAGGGCTGCCCCAGGGCTGCAGAGGGACCACAGGGACAGGAGGGTCAGCAGCACTATGGCTGTCCCCCAGGGTTGCCCCAGGGCTGCAGAGGCCCCAAGGGGACAGGAGGGTGGGCAGCACTCCTGCTGTCCCCCAGGGCTGCCCCAGGGCTGCAGAGGGACCACAGGGACAGTAGGGTCAGCAGCACTCTGGCTGTCCCCCAGGCACCCCAGCAGGTTCCTCTAGCCATGCTCAGCACAGGTCCCTCAGTCACAGGGGTCCGGATGGGACACGTGTCAGCACAGCCCTACGCAGAGGCCCACAGGGACAGGAGGGCTAGCAGCACTCTGGCCATCCCCCAGGGCTACCCCAGGGCTGCAGAGGGCTCACAGGGACAGGAGGGTCAGCAGCACTCTGGCTGTCCTCCAGGGCTATCCCAGGGCTGCAGAGGGCACACAGGGACAGGAGGGTCAGCAACACTCTGGCTGTCCCCCAGAGCTACCCCAGGGCTGCAGAGGGCACACAGGGACAAGAGGGTCAGCAACACTCTGGCTGTCCCCCAAGGCTATCCCAGGGCTGCAGAGGCCCACAGGGACAGGAGGGTCAGCAACACTCTGGGTGTCCCCCAGGGCTATCCCAGGGCTGCAGAGGGCACACAGGGACAGTAGGGTCAGCAGCACTCTGGCTGTCCCCCAGAGCTACCCCAGGGCTGCAGAGGCCCACAGGGACAGGAGGGTCAGCAGCACTCTGGCCATCCCCCAGGGCTGCCCCAGGGCTGCAGAGGCCCACAGGGACAGGAGGGCTAGCAGCACTCTGGCCATCCCCCAGGGCTGCCCCAGGGCTGCAGAGGGCTCAAGGGACAGGAGGGTCAGAGGGCCCACAGCTGCACAGTGAGCATCGAGCATCTCGCTGCTGCCTCTGCACGAGACCCCGTGTGACATCTGCATGCACATCTGACTGCAGCCAGTGTGGAACCTGCCGGTCAGTGTCACAGCTGGCCCCAGGCCGTGACTGATTGGGAGCGAGAGGTAGGGGTGGGACGGGGAGCGGAGGTTGCTGTCTCCCAGCTCCTGGGAGCCTCTCCGCTCGCCCTTCCTGGCTCTGGAGGCAGCCTGGGGAGACAGCAACCCTCCTCTGCCACGTCGCCCACAGCATTTCTTACTCAACCCAGTGCCAAGCTCCACTGCTTCCCTCCTTGGTGGCCCTGGGTGGTGCCATGCCGCAGCAGGCCCTCCCATCAGCCTCCAGCCCTGGGGCTTGCCTAAGTGAGACCAGTGGGGTGGGGACAGCGAGGGCTGTGTCAGAGCTTGCCACAGTGAAAGCGTCAGCTGGACCCTCTGGCGAGCCTCAGAGGGGCGCAGGCTTCCCCGTGGGCAGGGCTCCCGGTGCACCTGCTGGGGCTGGGGCTGGGGTCAGCGCAGGAGGTGGGCACCCAGCGGGGCTAGGGCTGGGGGGCCGGCCGGCCGTGAGAAGCCAGGAAGCCCATACCATCAGCTAGGGAGCCAACGTGGCCTCCGTGGTTGCTCCTGCGTGGGAGTCGGGACAAAACCCCGGAAGCCGCCAGGCACACGTTGGTTCCCGCCATTTTGGAGATCGTTACAGAGCTCCTTCAGCGTGCTGGACGTCACTAGAGATGGCCCCTGGGCCTGTCACAGCACCTAAGGGGTTACTTTTCTGGGCCTCATTGCCCACCCAGTGTCCTTGTCATTGTCCAGCTCAGACCCCAGCACCCACTGCAGAACCCTCCCCTCAGCCCCTGCCCAGCCCCTGCTCTCCTGCTCTCCAGCCAGATCCACCCGTCCCCACCTGTCCCACCTGAACCTGCCCAGCTAACTCACAGACAGGGGAGGGAGGGAGAGAGCCGCAGGAAGCCATGCATGAGGAAATACGAAACAGAGCCCTGTGGGCCCCACCTTGTGGGCCCCACCTATGACCCCCCCAACCTCCAGGGCTCCGCCCCCCCCTCCACCCCCGTGGGCTCCACCCCCGCGGGCTCCACCTTGTGGGCTCTCCCGTGTGGCTCTCCACCCCTGGCTCCACCCCTAGCTCCACCCCGGCTCCACCCCTGGGCTCCTCCTATGACCCCCCCCCAACCCCCAGGGCTCTGCCTCCCTGGGCTCCACCCCCGGGCTCCACCCCTGGGGGGGTCCCCCAACCTCCAGGGCTCCGCCCCGCCCCCCCCCCGGGCTCCACCCCCGCGGGCTCCACCTTGTGGGCTCCACCTTGTGGCTCTCCACCCCTGGCTCCACCCCTAGCTCCACCCCGGCTCCACCCCTGGGCTCCTCCTATGACCCCCCCCAACCCCCAGGGCTCTGCCTCCCTGGGCTCCACCCCTGGCTCCACCCCCGGCTCCACCCCTGGGCTCCACCCCTGGCTCCACCCCGGCTCCACCCCTGGGCTCCACCTATGACCCCCCCCAACCTCCAGGGCTCTGCCTCCCTGGGCTCCACCTTGTGGGCTCCACCTTGTGGGCTCCACCTTGTGGGCTCTCCCGTGTGGCTCTCCACCCCTGGCTCCACCCCTAGCTCCACCCCGGCTCCATCCCCAGACTCCACCCCTGGCTCCACCCCGGCTCCACCTATGACCCCCCCAACCTCCAGGGCTCTGCCTCCCTGGGCTCCACCCTATGGGCTGCACCCCTGGGCTCCACCCCTGGGGGGTCCCCCAACCCCCTGGGCTCCACCCTATAGGCTCCACCCCCGGGCTCCACCCCCACCCGTGGCCTCCCTTCTCCTGGTCCCTCCCACCTTGGCTCTCTGCCCCTGGCCTCCACCTGGGTTCCCTGGGTTCTTGGGCGTGGTCACAGACCCTCTGGGCCTGTTCTGGCCGCCCACGAGTTCACTGACCTGCACTGCAGAGCCGAGGTCCCCCCCCAGTGTGGCCTTGAGTCCGCGCGGTGTGGCATCTCTTCCAGGCTCTCACATAATTCCCAAGACTCTCGGAAAACGGATTATATAAATCGTCTTGCCTATAAAAATCAGAGGACATAAAAAGTCTCAAGGGACCAAAAGTTTGAAACTAACACACGAAACTGCAAGGATCTGGAGAAATTCTGAAACTAACATGTTTCAGCAATAATTTCATTTGCTTTTGTAATTAGTGCTCCACTCCAATTGGGGTCGTTTGGTAATTTATATTTTCCCAGAAATTCACGCACTTCATCTATTTTTTAAGTGGTAGAAAGTTCCTGGATTTTCCCCTCTTAATTCTCCCTATTTGTGGATATTTTTCAATGGATGCGGTTGTCTAACTCCCACATCATCTAAAGAACACAATTTACTTAATTCTACAGGTTTTTAAAAACCGTGAGCTGGGGCTGGGGATGTGGCTCAAGCGGTAGCGCACTGAGTGCGTGACATGCATGCGTGTGGCCCGGGTTCCATCCTCAGCACCACATACAAACAAAGATTTTGTGTCCGCCGAAAACTAAAAAATAAATATTAAAAATTCTCTCTCTCTCTCTCTCTCTCTCTCTCTCTCTCTCTAAAAAAAAAAAAAAAACGTGAGCTGTTGCTCTGTGAATGGTCCATTCTTCCTTTTAACTGACAGGGTAAGGCTGTTCTGTCCTGAGGTGCCACGACAAAGGACCCTTGGTGTCCCCTCTCCCTCCCTAGAGGAAGGAGGCCCCCACAGCGGGGCCTGGGTGGGACTGGGTCCTCAGGGAGGGGCAGGGCCCCTTCCTCCCTGGCTGTGAGCACACGGAGGAGCTGCCATCGCTGCCTGTGTCCCTGGCCTGGCGTCCGTCCTCTCTCTGGTGTCAGAAGTGCTCAGACGCGTCCTTCCGAGAGGCCAGGCCCTGGGCAGCAGGGCGAAGCCCACGGGCCGGAGGAGGGTGCGTGGTTTTCCTCGTGGGTCCCTGTCGCGACCCCTTGCCCGCAAGGAAGACGCAACTCAGGAATCTTCTTTCAGCAGTTTATTCAGGCCCTTGATATTTCTTCTTCTCCCTCTCAGATGCCCCTCCCAGCCTTAATAAAGCATCTCAAGCCCCAATGCAAAGCTGCCACGTGGAGCTTTCTCATAGGGTGATAAGGGATTACGTGCCAACTCTCCAAAAAAGGAGTTGTTTATCAAAGGCCACAGTGGAAGCCGGCGCCATCTTCTAATGGCGGCCACGGTCTATAGGAACGGCTCACCACAGTTCCCCCTTCTGTTTTATAAAACAATGCAGGCGAAAGTAGAGGTCCTATCCCACTGTGCAGAAGTGGCTGCAATGTATGGTTCAGTCCTAAGGAGGGCCCTTCCCTAGACCTGGTCCCATATCAGCCGACGCCTTTTTTCGTAGGGCGGGGCGTGGACGTCAAACCCGCATGCAATAGGACATGCTTTCCTTGAGGTCCGTTGAGGGATCACTCAAGTGCAGTGCTTTGCCTCGCATCCTGCATCGTGACGACGGTGAGAAGTAGGATAATACAGGTAGCCTGGTAATAATGACAAAATTTAAGTTGGCAACACAATCCCTAAGCCCCAGAGGAAGGTAAAGAGTCTGTAGCCGAGAAGAAAGACCAGTCCTGAAACCCATCTGCGTGCAATGGTAACAAGACCTGCAGAGTGCAAGGGCTATTCAGTACCGGGAGAGCATAAAGAAGAGGACATGCCAATCCCAGTGCAATGTGAAACTAACTTGGGGTGCAATGGCCATGCCCAGAAATCACTGTTTAAGATGTGCAAGCCAGATTTGTGGAGAAATGCCATTTTCTAAGGCCGCAAGAGCCTGTACAATCATAGCTTTCTCTTGCGCATGGCGAGCTTTAAGGCGACAGAGAAGCCACAAACAAAGTACAACACCGAAGCAACACATTGCACCAAAAATGCCTACCCCCACCCACTCTTTGAAGAAGGAAAAAGCAGAAGATATCCAATCGGTGAATCGACCCAAAGTCACGGGATCGACACGGGTACTGTTCAAGACAGCTATCTGGGTTAGTTGAGACTGGATCATGTCTTCCGCTGCCATGGACCAATTTCAGGCCAAATATTCGCCAATGATGCGGGAGGCATTCCTGGAATCATTAAATCTGACAGAGGTTATGCATAAATGTGCACGTTGGTCAACACAACCCAAAAGCACCAAGTCAGCCAATTCTTCTACCTGAGTTTGGAGTAAATCTATTCTTTGGTTGGCAGCTAAAATCCCTGACAAAATATGTTGATTAATTGTATTTTGGGATTCAAGTATAGTGGAAGTTTGTTGAACAACTTGATTAATAGTGGCAGCAGTTTGTACTTGACTGGCCATGGCCACTCCGGCCATAACTGCTGCAGCAGCAGATACCACCACAGCTGTCACTATAGCTGCCGTAATTCCAAAATCTCTGCGGACTCTAAGTAGCTCAACAATGGGGAATTTATCTGGGTTCGCAGTGACTGGGATTGGGACAAAAATTGGAATTTTCATAATCACTGCCATAGTCCAGGAGCCATTCCAACACTCAGACAAGTAGCAAGTAACATTAGAACAATTAAGCATCCCCTGTAATGTAACATTAGCCAAAAGAAACAGGAACGGAGATTGGACACAGACTGCTGCGGAGGGTAATGTAGCATTAGATAATTGTGAATTATTTGCAAAAATTTTAAGCCTCCTACCTCGCTCCGAGTCTTGGGTAATGCCAGAAACATTAAACAGCCAACTTTGGACTCCTAATATTTCCCTGGGGAAACACAAGCGCGGACTAGACTAGCCCAATCTGAGGGAGTCATACAAAATCTAGTAAGTCCCTCCACCTGAGTGAGAGTGAAAGCGGCATCTATGCCATAAGTGCGGACGGATTCTGCCAAGGTTTTAACTATCTTAAAGTCTAAAGGCTCATGATATCTTCCCCTGTTATTGTCCTGAAATACAGGGTATGCAAGTCCCATATCTGTATTAACTGTCCTCCAAACTTGCGCATGAAAAGACCTCCCGGAACCTTGGCTCCCCCCCACATACGGGGGTGGGGCAACAGGCATCATATCTTCTTCTAAATTTTCAACCTCCTCCTCCTCAGAATTCTGTTGACCAATATTAGATCCCTCCCCCTTCTTACAGTAGGCATGCGCGCCTTGTGTCTCCTCTTTCTTCTTTTTCATTTTTATCTTATGTAGTTGTTGCAACAATATATCAAGGTCCTCAGAACTCTCTGAGTCGCTTGTGTTCTCAGGCGTTCTGAATTCGGTCAAATCTGGATAGAGCCTTCTCCTATTTTTATCTTCAGGCTCTTTTGCCTTCTCACTACTGTTACTTTTGATACTCTCTGCCACTTCACTATGTGATCCTTCAGATTTTTCCTCATGTAGTTGTTCAAGAACGGCCTGACCCTCACTCACAGCTTCTTGGCATTTACCATCTGTAAGGCAACTACGGACCATTTTCCAAAGGGGTATCACCCCACCCTCTAATATGCCCTGCTCAGATGCAAAGTCAAGATCTTTGCCTAATTTATCCCAACTAGGTACAGTAAGGCTGCCCGAAAATGCAAACCACGGTGCAGCGATATCTATCTTCTGTAAAAATCTCTGTAAAGTACTATGTTTCACTTCCAGGCCCTTGGAACGCAACAGGCCATCTAGGGCCAGGAGAAGCGGACTTGAAGATGCGGCACCCATGACACAACAACAAAGGAAGCACAAAAAACAAAAGCGAAAGTAGAAGCAAAAGTACACAGTGCAGCTGCAATAAAATGTAATGCTCTCTCTTTCTTTACAGAGGAGCTGCCCCGCTTTGGTCGCGGATCCCACTTACCTGGGACTAACCCCGCTTTGGTCGCGGATCCCACTTACCTGGGACTAACCGGTGCACCACCCCTGACTGCTGAAAGTTCTGGTTCCCGGGTGTCGGCACCACTTGTCGCGACCCCTTGCCCGCAAGGAAGACGCAACTCAGGAATCTTCTTTCAGCAGTTTATTCAGGCCCTTGATATTTCTTCTTCTCCCTCTCAGATGCCCCTCCCAGCCTTAATAAAGCATCTCAAGCCCCAATGCAAAGCTGCCACGTGGAGCTTTCTCATAGGGTGATAAGGGATTACGTGCCAACTCTCCAAAAAAGGAGTTGTTTATCAAAGGCCACAGTGGAAGCCGGCGCCATCTTCTAATGGCGGCCACGGTCTATAGGAACGGCTCACCACAGGTCCCCAGGCTGTTGGTGGTTACAGTCCCCAGCATAACAACACAATTCAACAGACGAAGAGCCACCCGCCTGGGTTCAGAGCCAGGAGCCTGCCACCCAGGTGCACGGAGCAGGTGGGGCCGGATCAGAACCTGGGCCATCACGGGGCTGAGCTGCTTCCCGCAGGACCTGGGAAACGAGAGGCCACAGCACTCACATCGGTGGGCAAGGGGCGCCTTGAGACGGGGGCCTCTGAAGCCACTCTAAGACACAGCAGGGAAGCGAGAGGAGGGGCCACCCTGGGGGCTGAGATCTGGAAGGGTCAGGGCTGCAGTCAGGAGACCTAGGAGCTGGGGCTCCACGTCCCTGGGGGGGGGGCGGGCCTTGCTCCTCCCAGAGCCCAGTGGGCCTGCTGACCTTGGCAGGGAGCAGAGGCCACCACGGGTCTCATGGCCTGCCTGGAGGACACCCTCCCTCACTTGAAGATCTGCAGAGAGAGGGCGGCCAGCATGTCCCCCCTCTCTCTCTCTCTCTCTCTCTCTCTCACACACACACACACACACACACACACACACACGCACACAGGGGAGGTCACTGAGAATTGGCTGGGCAGGGTTGTCCCCGCGCCTACAGCACAAGGGAGGATGATGCCCTGCTGTCCCACTTCTCAGAAGGGTCTGAGGTGTGGGGACGGGCATCGGCTCTGCAGCCCACCCACCATGCACCCGCCTCCCTCTCTCCCACCTCTTCTCCAGCCAGGCACCCTGCTCCGCCTGGGCCTCAGCGGTGACCGGGTGAGACAGGCCCTCTTCTGACCACAGAGACCATCTGAAGAGGCTAGCCAAAGGCCCCAGGGCAGGGCCACAGGCTGAGCAGGCACCAGGGGACCCCATCCCAGAGCAGGGCAGTAAGGGAGGCAGCAGAGATGGGCAGGCCCAGAAGGACAGCAGGTGGCCGATGGGCTGGTGGGGGGTGCTCTCGGCTGCCCCAGGACACTGAGTCCTGCCCTCTGCTTCTCTGTGGACCATCGATCCCCAGCTGCCAAAGTCCGACCCAGGTGCCCCGGGCTGGGCTGTGCCGAATCTCATGGGTTCCCCAAATGTCACCGTCCCCCTGCATGTCACAGGCCCCAGCTGGGGTCCCCTCCAGCATCTGGGGATAATCTTCACATGTCACAGTGGACCTACTGGCAGGCACTGGTGGATGAAGCCCCCGGGGGCACAGTGTCAGTCTCAGGGACCTTAGAGACTTTGGAGTCAGAGCTCAGACCCCGCCTGGTCCTCGGAGGGGCCGGCCCTGTGGGGGCTGCAGCACGTGCCACCACAGAAATAGGAACTCCTGCTCTCCTGGTCTACCCAGCCCTGTGCCTCCTTCCTGTTTGTATATCTCTATATGACTTAAGTTTGGACAGGACATGTATCAATTTTACAGAAAAGCCACAGTCTGACATTCCATTCAGTTGCCAATTTTTCTTTTTTTAAACTGGAGATTGAGCCCAGGCTCTCTATCACTGAGCCACATCCCCAGCCCATATATATATATATATATATATATATATATATATATATATATATATATATATATTTTTTTTTTTTTTTTTTTTTTTTTTTGAGACAGATTTTTGCTAAGTTTGTGAGGGTCTCACTAAGCTGCTGAGGCTGGCCTCCGACGTGCCCTGCCTCAGCCTCCTGAGGATCACAGGCTTGTGCCCCCACACCTGGCCACCAATTCCTTCTTGATAATTGGCAGTGTGAGCTCTTCCGACTGATGCTAGTGACCACCCGCAGCTATCAGCTCAGGGTGAAGCCAGCAGAATGCGGAGCCGCTCACATGGACACCTCCATCCTTACAGACCCATGAAGACCCTTGGCATCCCCTTACCTGTGGGGAAACTGAGGCAGGCAAAGCTGAATGTCCCCCCACCTCTGCTGGTGGGTGAGGAGAGGGTCCCTCCCAGACCTGCCCCTGGAAAGAGCAGCGCTAGACCCCCACCTTCCCCAGCCCACCTTGCAGGCAGACTCAAGGCCAGAGGTAGGCCCTCTCTCCTGTCCACCTCAACAGCTCAGGTGGCCCTTCCTGGGTTGTAAGATCCACTTCTCCTCCCGGGGTCTGTTTGGCTACGTGACTCCCTTTGGCCAACTGGGTCTTACACAACCCGACTCCTGCTGCTGCAGAAAGCTAGTGTAGGCCTGCAGGAGGGAGCCCAAGGCAGCCCGCTGGACAGCCCTGTGTGGAGAGCTGGAGTGCCCAGGGCCAGCCTGCCACCGTCAGACCTGCTGAGGGAGGCCATCCTCGCCCAGTGGCCCAGGCCGGGAAAGTCTCCCAGCCTTCCTGAAGATCACAAGACACGGACATTGGGGCTGCTTGTTACGCACCACAGGTAACTCAGACAGCTGTTCATGGGGCAGGGATGAGCAGGTCCTGCTGGACGGCCGAGACCTCCAGGGGGGTCCTGGACCTCCATTATTGCCCACAATGCCCTCACGGCCATTGTGAGACAGGGTCGAACTCAACCACAGTAGATCTCCAGCCACGCCAGTAACCAAGTGCCCGCTTGTCCCCAGAGGCTGTGACAGGCCTGTGACTGAGCAGCACCCGACCCCAGCTGCTTTACAGACACCGGCAAAAGCAAAGTGATTGAAGGCGTTGTTTTCCAGTGACGGCCTATGATCGCCAATTACTTAAGTGAGAAAATCAAAGTACAAATTGCCGGGTTAGCTCAATTACTGCTAAAATGGCATAAAAGCATTTTAATTGTGATCCGAGCCTCTCCCTCCAGTGTGGGTATCAAGGGGATAATGAGTCATCAACATAGGGACCCATTTATCTCCAACCCGCCCACCAACAGGAGCTCCGCGTCCCCAGGAACGGGCGCCCGCAGAGCCAAGTTAATTAGGTTTGCTGAATTAGGGGGACATCTAAATTGGATTCTGTGCCGTGTTTGGTTGGAATCCATCTCGGCCCGGAGCTGGTTTGCTGGCAGAGACGCGAGTGACAGGAGGAATAATGAACCAAATAAAAAATGATTTTCTTTGAAAAAAATTAAAGTGAAAAACCACTGTTGCGACGTGTTTAACATCTCTTTTTCCTTCTGCAAAGATGGTTTGAGAACTTCAGAGATCACGCCAGGGCAGGAGCTGTGGCCTCAGTCACTTGCTCCCCGGGTCCCTTCTGCGCAGGGGCAGAGGAGGGCAGCCGTTGGACGTTCTGGCCCCTGCAGGGCTTTGCCCAGAGGCCGGGGTCTGGTGGGGCCTCCTGTCCTTAGGGTGTGAGCAGAGCTGCGCGGGGGCTGGGTGGCTCTCAGTGCAGGGAGCGGGCAGAGGAGGGGTCCTGCCTAGATTCTGGGTGGGAGCCTCTGGGCTCAGGCCCCCACCGCTCCCACAACTGCCCCCAGCCCCTGAGACTCAGGAGCAGGTTGAGCTCTGGGACCTGTTTGGCCCCTGGGTGACGGAGGGTCAGCAGGAGAATCTACCTGCAGACTGGGACCTGGCAAGAGCCCACGGGCCGGACACTGCCTGGCTGTCCCAGGCTCTTCACGCTCCCTGGGCAAGGGTGGTCTCAGCCCTGTCCCCTCCTTTGCTGCCCTTGGGCAGAGGGCAGACACACCCACTCTGCCAAGAAGCCAGACACCCTCAACTGTCAACTGAGTTTCTAGGAGTACTGATGCCGCCCTGACCGCTGGGCCCAGGCGCCACATGGGGCAGAGATGAGGGGCCCGGCCCTGCCTGAGGGTGGGGTGAGGAGGAGCAGGCAGGCCAGGGACCTAATCTAAACCCTCAAATGCTGTTCAGATGCTCTGGACCCGCATGCCCTGGGCCACTCAGCCCTCTCGCTCCAAGAGGGCCTCAGGAAGGAGCGGGACGGGGGTGTCAGGCCCAGGAGGGGGCGGGGGAGGAGCAGAGGGCAGCGGGCTGCAGGCTGGGCATCTGGAGCGTGGCCCGCGAGGAGGGGCAGCGTGTCCTGGGAGCTCTGTGTCCACGCAGGTCTCTGAACCCCCACAGGGCAGGGCCCTGAAGGCCCAGGCCAGAAGGACCAACTGAAGCTGTTGACTCCAGAGAGAGATGGCACGTCCCCCCATCTTCCTAGAGGCTGGGGACACGGAGGTTGTCCGGGGAAGTGGGAGTCGCCTATTAATGGGGTGGGACCAGGGGAAGCCCTGAGCTGCTGGTCGCCCCATCTGCCCCACGGGTGACTAGGATGGGGATCACGGAGAACCGAGGGGTCACAGAGCCCTGCAGCACACACAGTGCGGCCATGTTCATCCCAGAGGCAGAAAGCCCACACTCTGCAGTGGCCACAGCGGGTCACCTGCAGAGGACCATGCCACGCAGGGATGGCAGCCTTCCCTGTCCAGCTCAGGAGGCAGGACAGCACCGGCACGTGCCTGAGGTATCCAGGGAGCCAGGCTCCCGCCTGCGTGGGGAGACACATCTGTGCAGCAGGTCCGCCTCGGCAAGTACACAGCGAATCCTCGTGATGAGAGGAAAAGGCTTTTGTCATAAATAAAAACACAAACGACTCCTGGTGGAGGGACTGCAGGGGCCACAGGTGCGGGGGAGGCGAGGCTGGGAGGAAGTGGGAGCCTCACTGCTTCGCAGGAGGTCAGGAGCCTGCTTCAGACTTCGCTGCGACAACACACAGGCTGCAAGTGCGAGGACAGGAAGCCTGCCCCGTGTGTGCACAGGTGGGCGTGCCCGGAGACCAGGCAGGGAGACGGAGACACGGGAGCAGGAGTGGGAGCGGACAGTCACTCGGCCTCTCTGCACCGTCACGCAACGCAACCCACAAGAACTCACTCGAATGCCTGCACAGGCTCGTGGCTATCCCTATAAAACAAAGTCAGATCAAAATAAAGTCACAAGCTGAGTGTCACACAGCAAGGGGGGTGCGGTCATCATCCAGGAGAGTGGTGATGGGGGAGAAGCGCCCGCCGTGCTCCACACAGTCCGCAGACCCTGAAGTCCAGCAGTCTGACTCTCGTGATTGGCATCACATGTGCACAGTTTTTGGGGGCGGGGGGTGGTTAAGCTGTCCTCTGAAGCTGACCAAAAGGCTGCAGGCGGGGGGTGGGGGGGTGGACAGGAGCCTTGTGGGAGGGGCAGGTTCATTCTAGGAACTGGACAGAAACCATGGAACTCCTAGAAGCACGGTGGCTCTGTTTGTGATTAGAGCTGGCATTTGGGAAAAGCTGGGGAATCTGTTTGAGCAGCATGGCTGTGGGTGGCTTGCCATGGGCACGTCTGAACTGTAACCTCTGGTTTATTTTCCACTTCACAAAGAGAATCTAAACCCCTCAAAACTTGTCCAAGAACCTTTGGCAGATGAGTAGTGGAGCTAGCATTCAAAACTAGGCCAGAGCCTGCATCTTTAATCATGCTTCTGTATTGTCTCTTGAAAAATGTGAGTCACTCAGAATAATGTTGAGAAAGGAGGAGGAAAAATAAGCAAAGATTGTGATTGACCTGTGCAAAGTACAAAGTAAGAAGACAGAAACTTGTTCAATTGTGTTAGTAACCCAACAAATATAACTGAGTTACACATACTTCTTAAAACACAGAGACTCTCAGACAAATCAGGTTACAACAATTCAAACTCTGTAGTGTTCACAAAAGACATGCTTTGAAAAAAGGATGTGTATATATATGTGTGTGTGTGGGATGTGTGTAACACATATATACAAATATACATATACATCCATATATGCATATATATGCATACATAGAGAACAAAGAGGCAAGAAAAGAATTGTATCAAGGCATATTATTGAGAAAATAATATTCAGTACAACCAAAAAGGATAGTTTCTTTTTAAAAAAGGAATAACAAAGCAATTTATTAAGGGAATATGGTAATGTTGAGATTAAATATAAATAATGATATAACTTCAAAAATATTTTTAAAAATTGAGAGGATCATAGGGGAAAATTGGCAGATTCATAATCACAGTGGGCGATTGTTAGCACAGTTCTACCTTAAAGCAATAGAGTGAGTGAACGGATGGACAGGAAGCGAGCATTAGAAGGCCGAATGGCATGACGCAGGTGTGGCATTACCTGTAAGGTACCTAGGAATAAATCTAATCAAGGAGGAGGCGAAAGACCTCTGCAATAAAAACTGTAGAATACCGAAGAAAGAAAGTGAAGGGGAAACTAGAAGATGGAAAGATATACCATGCCCATGGATAGGCAGACAATAGGGTGAATATGGCCATATCACCACAGGAACAGGCAGCTTGAACGCAATCCCCATCAAAGTACCAACAACACTGCTCACAAAACTAGAAAAAAAAATGGAAAAAGACACGACCCAGAACAGTCAAAGCAACGCTGCGGCACCACAATATCTGACTGCACATTACCCTACAGAGCCTGAGTAACAAAACTGCATGGTTCTGGCATAAAACCAGACACATAGACCAAGGGTACAGAACAGAAGACACGGAGACACACCCACACAGATGCAGGTATCTGAAGTTGGCACCTTGACAAAGGTGCCCAAACCACACATTGGAGAAAAGACAACCATGGTGATGTGCACATGTAGAAAACATGGCCATCTGCCTCTCTCACCCTGCACAGAAGTCAGCTCAAATGGATCAAAGATCTAGAAATTAAACCAGAGATTTTGCAACTCCTAGAAGAAAATGTAGAGTCAACACTGCAGCACATAGGGGCAGATCCGCACGTTGATCAGCTTTTCACTCTCCTCTTGCTTGGGTTTGTCTTTATTAGATCACATAGATTTCCTTGCGCCCTTGTTCCGACCATTTCCCTCCACCCGGAGAGAAATGGACCTTGTATGCAGCCCCACGTCACACAGCCCAGAAGGGCCAGGTGAGCGCCATGGCGTGCCACATCAGGGAGGAGAGCAGTTGAGCACCAGCGGGAAGGACAGAGCCAGGGCGCAGCTCTCCCCTGAGCCAGGTGCCTGCTGTGCTGTGCGGCACCCTCACGACCTCTGGGATGCCCAGAGAGCTGCAGCTGCTGCCTGGGAGAAGAACAGGCAGCAGACCCCACCCTGTCTCAGATGGGCTTCCCATGTGCTGTCTGCCTCACCCTTCCAATGCTGGGACAAACCCATGAGACAGTACGTCCTTAGCCTCAGGAGGAAATGAGTCTGGAGAAGTTTGGTGCCCCTTCTGGGTAGCATGACTAGACAGAGGACTCTCAGATGGCGGTGATGGTGATGGTGATGGTGTCCCTGCTGTTTGGACAGCCCTTCTGGATGCCCACCCTTCAACAGCTCCCCCTTACCCACTTCCCATGAATGGCGCTCAGTGGCCAAGCCCCTGGGAAACTCTGAGCCCTCCATTCCTCATCCCGACCCTGACTCCTCCAGACCAACCTCACACCAGCCCAGCTCATTCCAGGATGGTCCTCCATCATGATACTTCAAGGGCTGCAGACCCTGGTCATTTCTCAGAAACTGTAATCCACAAATGGACAAATCCACTGTCCTTGCCAATTAAACAGGCTTCCAATCTCCACGTCTGGCAAAATTCAATTCCATTTAGAAATCAATGAATGAATGCTTAGCACCTATAGAATCCTACGTATATGTTTATACGGCCCACACCATATGTACAAACGTAGGACACGTATGCTCATCACTTCTAGCATACATCATGAATTTGATGGCAACACAGCAAAATAACTAACAATTATTATAATGGTAATGATAATGATGATGAAGATGGTGATGAGGATGATAGAGATGAAGATACTATGACAGAGATAATAGAGATGGCAATGATAATGACGTGGTGGTGATGGTGATTATGTTGGTGATGGTGATGGCGGTGATGGTGATTGTGATGGTGATGAGGATGGTGATGGTGATGGTGGTGATAGTGATGGTGATGATGGTGATGGTGGTGATGATGATGGTGATGGTGGTGATGGTGATGGTGATGATGATGGTGGTGATGTTAATGGTGATGACAATGGTGGTGATGGTGGTGATGGTGATGATGATGATGATGATGATAGAGATGAAGATAACTATGATGGAGATAATAGCGATGGCAATGATAATGACGTAATGGTGATGGACTGGTGATGGTGATTATGTTGGTGATGGTGGCAATGCTGATGGTGATTGTGATGGTGATGAGGATGGTGACAGTAATAATGATGGTGATGGTGGCAATGCTCATGGTGGTAGTGATGGTGATGGTGGTGGTGGTGGTGGTGGTGATGATGGTGATGGTGATGGTGATGATGATGGTGATGGTGGTAATGGTGATGGTGATGATGATGGTGATGGTGGTGATGGTGATGATGATGGTGGTGATGTTAATGGTGATGACAATGGTGGTGGTGGTGGTAGTGGTGGTGATGGTGATGGTGATGATGTGATGATGTGGTGATGGTGATGATGATGGTGATGATGTGATGATGTGGTGATGGTGATGGTGATGGTGGTGATGGTGGTGATGTTAATGGTGATGACAATGGTGGTGGTGGAGGTGATGTTAATGGTGATGATGGTGGTGATGGTGGTAGTAATGGTGATGATGGTGGTGATGGAGGTAGTGATGGTAGTGAGGATGGTGATGGTGACAGTTAAGTCCATGTGCCAGGGATAGTACTTAGTATTCCTCACTACATTTGTCATGACAGGGTTGCTATTTACTCTTCTTATTGTTTCCATGGGAAAAGTGAAGCCGGGGATTAGGCCACTTGGTTAATGTGGCACAGCCTGACCAAGTGCTCCCGACTCAAACCCAGAAATCTGGCCTCATAGGCCAAGCACTTAGCCCTGCTGGTGGGCCTGCCAGGCAGGTATCAATCAGATGCCAAATTCTGACTGATTTGTATAAGAACTCCCTCAGCATGAGGCAGCTCTGAGGACGCTGTCCTGAGTCACATGTTCCTCTGCAGATTCAGACTGTCCACCAAGAAGTGAGAGAGGTCCTCCAGGCCCTCTCCCCTTGCTGGCAAGAGACCCAGCCCTTCCCTGGGGTGCTCTGCTCCCTGTGAGGCCTCCCAAGCGTCCACACTGAAGGCCCACCCTTGGCCATCCCTGGGAGCGCCGTGCTCGGCGTCTGTGAGCCCCGTGGGGCCCCAGGGAGGGCCACGCTATGTCAGCGTCCCTCATCCCAGCTGCAGCCCTGCGCCCACCCTCTCCCTCGACAAGCCCACAGGCTGCATGGGCAGGACCCTGGTGACCCTGTGCTCCAGCCCCTCACTGTCAAAGCCGGCCACACCCCGGCAGTTCTACTGTGGTCAGCACTGCCTGGGCGACCTTGGGAGGAGGACGAATGCAAGGCCGAGTCAGGGCAGTGCTGTGGCTCCCCAGGGAGCGGACACCAGGCTGAGCCTGAGCCCAGTGGACATGCAGTGGCCACAGGGAGGGCCACAGGGTTAGAGAGAAACCCGTTCTGAAGGAAAGAAAGGGGAGGAGGGGTCAGGAGGTGTGGGATAAGCCCTGTAGAAACCCCAGCTCTGCCAAGTGGCCCCTGAGGGACGGAGGACACCAGCACATGTGGGTGTCACTATCGATCGAGTGGTCTTGGGTCCCTGAGTCGGGGCCTGGTTCACTCTCAGACCTCCTGGCTCCCCGCCACCTTGGGCACAACCGTGAGCCCCTCCATCCCCTCCCCTGTGAAATGGGCGCAAGGACCCTCAGTGGGGGCAGACAAGGAAGCCCAGGGGGGAGCCCCTGCCATGAGACAGCACCCGAGACAAGGAGGCCCAGGCTGCGCCGGCTCTGCTGACAGGAACAGCTGCCCGCGGCCACCAGGACCACCAGATAGGACAGTAGGACAGGGCAGACGGGCCAGCGACCCCACAGAGGCCCACTCGCCCTCTCTCCGCAGCCCCCTGTCCGCACCTGCAGCTGCTTCTTCACGCCCCTCCGTGTTGTTCCCTCAAGTCACCGTCCAGCCCAGCAGGACGCATGCACGAGACAGAGCGTGGGTGGGAGGTGGCTTCGCAGGTACCCAGTGGCCATTCAGATGGGGTCAGAGGCTGGCACTGCCCCGGGACCAGCTGGGCAGCAGGGCAGGCCCGTCCTGCAGGTCTGCAGATTGTGCTGGGCATGTGCTGGGCACAGCGACGTGCAGGGAGGCAGCGGCCCAGCCTCTTGGACCCACAGTCCCAGAGCAGAGCGGGTGCAAGGACCCACAGTGAGTGAGCTCAGAGCTCACAGAATGCGGGTGCTGACCGAGGGTGCGTCACCACGTGAACCCTGGCATGGCATGGGTGGGGAGGGAGCAGACAGGGAGAGGCCCTTCCTGGGGTGGAGAAGAGGGTGTGCAAAGCTGGACAGGACCCCAGGGGACTGCAGAGCCCCTCACGTGTGGGAGGCAGAACAAGGCGGAGGAGGCCTGGGCACCAGAGAGGAAGGCGAATGTCCACCCACGGTCACCGTCGAGACAGTGAGACAGTGAGGTCCCCATGGGTAGGGTGGGGGCTGAGCCGTCAGGACAAGAGTCCATGGAGGGACAAGAGGGTCACGTTGGAGGACAGGCAGAGAGGCCTGACGGGAAATCTAGGAGGGCTGTGGGTGCCTGTGAGGTCCCTGGGCTCTCCCTGGGGGGCGCCTTGGCCAGCCACAGGGTAAAGGTCAGCCACTGTGCTCGGAGCCATCAGCCTTGAGACCCTGTGAGACTCCTGAGCAAAGACAAGGCCATCTGGGGCGAGAGGGACACCTGGGCTGAGGGGCCTGGGGCACTGCCTCCCGAGGGCTGGACCCACAGTGTTGGCCGGCACCACCCAGGAAGGAGGTGTGGTGAGGGGGGCCTGGTCTCAGCACTGAAGGGCGGACTCCATCTGGGAGGGACAGAGGGAGGAGCCGGAGCAGTGGCCAGGGAGGAGGAAGGAAGCCGCAGAAAGGTGACTAGGTCACCATGGGAAGCCCACGGGCTGGACGAGAGACCCCCAGTCCTGGTCGGCGTGTTGGTGTTGGGGCTCAGGTGGTGCGTGGGTAGGTGGAGCCCCAGTAGCGTTGGGGGGTTTGCGAGGACCGGGAGACCTGAGCTGGCACTTGGCTCTCTCACACGTCCACCCTCTGCCCATTGTGAGGCAGCGCGGGGCCCTCGCTAGATGGCCAGGCCACACCTTGGACAGCCCAGCCTCCAGAACCAAGCATCCAAACCTCTGTCCCTCGTCACTTGCCCAGTCTGTGGGATTCAGCTACAGCAACAGAAAATGACAGACGGACTCCTAGAGCAACGTCCAGCGGGGAGATGGAGAGGACGTGGTTACGGGGACATGAGGGACAGGCACGGGCAGAAGCCTTGGTCCAGAGGTGCGTGCGTGTGTGAGAGCGAGCGAGAGGGAGCAGCCACGGGAGGGAAGCCGGGAGCTGGCTGGTCTCCACGTCCCCCCGTTCTGTTTCTGCTAAACTGAAGACACTCAATGTGCAAAAACTCAGCAGCAAGACCAGGTCCGAGCCTCGACTCCTGCACAATCGTCCGCCTTCGCCGAGTTTCAGCCCCACATAGGAAACCCAGACTGACAACGCTCAGCTCGAGGAGCCTTCGGGGAACACGTGACACCAGCCGCAGGCCTCGGCCCATGGCAGAACGTCACCGAGACCCTGATCACAGCACCCGCCTCGGCTCAGGCCCCGCCTGGTCGCCATCTTTATTAGTTCCAGTTCCTGATCACCACAGAGGAAGTTGACTGTTTTGCTGTGCAGCTTTGGGCTGTCCTCATTACAGGTTCAGAAGAGCCCGGCCGGAACGCAGGGCAAGGGCATCACCCCAACACCACCCCCCCCTCCCGTGCTGCCTCTTGGAGCTCCGGCCACGGCGGCCCAGCCCTCACCACGAGGTCCTCGCTCACAGAACACCACCCCGACAGAGCCACGTGTCCCCGCACCAGGGCTGCCTTCCTCCTCTCCCTGCGAGAGTGGCCCAGGGGGCTGCAGTGCCAGCCTCCCCTGCTCCTTGGCAGTAGCTTTCCACTCCGCGGGTGTCCCCAAGGCACCTGTCCACAGGGGTTTGGTTGTCCCCTCCCGTCAGCCTCTGGGGTGAGCTGTTCCCAGGGTCAAGCAATCTTGAGAGTCTTCTATACACGTTCACCTGCAGATGCTTCCGTGGACGGGTCTCCACTTCACTGGGTGAGAACCAGGACTGGGGCCGATGGCCGCTGGAAGGTGGGCGTTAACTTTGGCGGGAAAGCCAGGCTGTTTCCTGGCAGGCGCTGCCACCTTGCTTCTTGCCAGCCAGGAGTCCCCGGCCCCCCCTCGGCCTTGCTGGTGCCCAGGACTGCCAATGGTTCTAGCTTAGCTGTGTTAGACCAGGACGCAAGAAAAGACCACTGACTCCAATTAAAATCAAATTAAAGCCAGCTTATTATTTCGACCGGCCGGGCTGCCTCCCCCTCCCAAAACGGCGGGAACGAGACAGCAACCCCACCTTTCCTACAGCCCAGCTTTATAGCCCAGAAAGTTACACAAAAGGGGGGTTACAGATAACAGAACTCTGACGAGCATCACACTAATGGTAGTTTACATTTTTTGCTGGCCCCAACATCAGAATTTATGAGGACCATTAGAGTCTCAGAGAGGGTCGTTGTCTGGCCAGGGAAGGCCAATATTTATTGTAAGAGTAAAAGAAATTGAAGTTAAAGTGTAAAAGACCGGGTGTTGTAAAGTTTCTAAGCTGCAAAGCCCGAGTTAAAATGTAAAGGACCCAAAACCTGAAATTCCTGTAGCTGTTAGGACAATTCCCGGACTGCCCAGTAAATATTCCCCCTGACCACCTGGTTGTTTAATAATCTAGGACCCTGTGCAGCTTGGCACCTAGGCATTCAGGGCCCAAACCAATCAGTTTGAATGTACCCCCCTCCTTAGAACTCACCTATCACCCCCGCCCGACCTGTTCCCGCCAATGAATGTGCTAATCAAGTTTGAGAGTTGTTGTTCGATTTTCCCGCGCCTCATGATGATTTGCTCTGATGTATGCAGAGCCCCCGCCCTCCCCAAAAAGTGTACTTAAGCACTGCTTAACCTCTGCTCGGGGCTCTGGGCCGCTCTCCCTTGTTGAGTGAGCACGGAGCCCCAGCGCGCTGGATTGGATCCTCAATAAATCCCCTTTTGCGGTTGCATGAGTCGGTCTCTTGGTGGTCTCTTCCTCCGCCGTACCCTTACATTATGAGCTGTCACTAAGTTTCAGAGAGGGCTGCTCTCTGGTCAGAGAGCCAGGCATGGGTGAGTTCAAGGCACGGGCAGGCATTCCAAGCAGGTTCAGAATTTGCAGTAATTTATAGTAAAGCTGAAATTATCTTTTCATGGTTTTGTGGGGAGATGCCCAATTTTAAGGAAAGATCAGGTTGGGTCTATCAGCTATTCTAAATGTGCTTTAGCTGACCTTTCCCACGTTGAGCAGAGAACAGACCTGAACTTCAGTTCTCTTAAACTTGGAAGGGGTCCTGGCTCAGGCTGGTGGGCCTCGGTGAAGCCGCCATGCGCACCTGAAAATAGGGAGTGTTCTGAGGACGCTGGACAGATCCCAAAACCACGCAGGGAATGTATGGCTATGGGGGAGGAGCCGGGGAAAGAGACGGACAGCCAGGAGGAAACACAGGCCCACAGACAGGCCCCCGGAGTCAGCGGAAGGAATCCCAATTCCCATGTGGAGGAAACAGGAAGAGGCTCTGAGAGAATCAGAAACTCCACTGACCACCAGATTCGCACTCGAAATCAAAACAATCAGTCTTAAAAAGCAATACTTCAAGATGAGAGTAAAAATATAAACAAGTAAACGGGCCCTGCTGTATCCAGTTGGCAACCAACAAACTCACAGAGAGCTACCGGGTCCGCACCCAGGCAGCTACCACCACCGCTGCTGCTCGCCAAGGCGGAGCCGGGCACCACAGCCCTCCTGGCGGTGCCCTCCTGGCGGTGCCCTCCTGGCGGTGCCCTCCTGGCGGTGCCCTCCTGGCGGTGGGCAAGCCTCACCACCCAGCAGCCCCAGGGTCCCACGGCTGCCTCCAGCCCCGAGGGCAGAGGACGCGGGCGCAGCTCCACAGGACAGGTGACTAGTCTCTTCAGCAAACGCCATTCAAAGTTTGCCACGAAAAGCGACCCAAAGAGGAGGAACCCATGGCTGAAGGATCCTCAGGTCACGGCCCTGCGAGGTCAGGGACGGTGCCCTCCTAGCTGCCCTCTAAACAGCAGGACGTGTGTTGAAACGGCTGCGGAAGGAGCGATGACACCTCCAGTGTGCTTCAGAACCACCAGGATGACGGGCCTGGGCGGGCCGTGGGTGACAGGCAGGTGACAGGCAGGAAGTGAGGAAGCGGGCGCTGCTTGTGAATGAAGGGAAAGCGAGGAATGAGAGACGGAGACCAGGCAGACACAGAGTTGTCTGTCACAGCTGACCGACAGAGGCCGCCTCTCCACAGCACAGAGGCCAGAGCAGGCCTGGGCCCCAGGACGTTTATGGGGCAGGCTCAGGCTCAGAGCCAGGCAGGTCCCGATGCGGCGGTCAGGGGGGTTGGCATGAGGGAGTGCTGAGCCTTTCTCAGAGACACCCTTGGGTGGGAAAGCCACACTTTTTCCTTAAAATGGCAGCTGTCACGGACAATGGCCATCCAGAATCTAAGCAAGGACCTTATATTCCATGCAGAGGCCACAGTGCCCTTCTGTCTCGCTCTGTACAGACACTCAGGTGCCCTTGAAGACACTTCAGTCAGCAAGAGGCTGCACAGGCCATGGTGGCCCCTCAGGAGCTGCCCAGTCCCATGGCCTAGTAACCCGGTGGCCCTAGAGGGTCGCAGTGAGGAGCTCAGCTCCAGGGTCAAGCAGACACTGCAGTGGACAGACCCCCGCTCACACAGTGACTCTGCTCACACAGTGACCCCCCCTCACACAGTGACCCCGCTCACACAGTGACCCCCCCTCACACAGTGACCCCCCACACACACAGTGACCCGGCTAACACAGTGACCCCGCTCACACAGTGACCCCCCCTCACACAGTGACACGGCTCACACAGTGACCCCCCTCACACAGTGACCCCCCTCACACAGTGACCCCCCTCACACAGTGACCCCGCTCACACAGTGACCCCCCCTCACACAGTGACCCCCCCCTCACACAGTGACCCCCCCTCACACAGTGACCCCCCTCACACAGTGACTCCCCCACACAGTGACCCCCCCTCACACAGTGACCCCCCTCACACAGTGACCCCCCCTCACACAGTGACCCCGCTCACACAGTGACCCCCCTCACACAGTGACCCCCCTCACACAGTGACCCCGCTCACACAGTGACCCCCCCTCACACAGTGACCCCCCTCACACAGTGACACGGCTAACACAGTGACCCCCCCTCACACAGTGACACGGCTCACACAGTGACCCCCCTCACACAGTGACCCCACTCACACAGTGACCCCCCTCACACAGTGACCCCGCTCACACAGTGACACGGCTAACACAGTGACCCCGCTCACACAGTGACCCCCCCTCACACAGTGACCCCCCTCACACAGTGACTCCGCTCACACAGTGACACGGCTCACACAGTGACCCCCCTCACACAGTGACCCCACTCACACAGTGACCCCCCTCACACAGTGACCCCGCTCACAGAGTGACACGGCTCACACAGTGACCCCCCTCACACAGTGACCCCGCTCACACAGTGACCCCCCCTCACACAGTGACACGGCTCACACAGTGACCCCCCTCACACAGTGACCCCGCTCACACAGTGACCCCCGCTCACACAGTGACCCCCCTCACACAGTGACCCCACTCACACAGTGACCCCCCTCACACAGTGACCCCCCTCACACAGTGACACGGCTCACACAGTGACACGGCTCACACAGTGACTCTGCTCACACAGTGACCCCCCCTCACACAGTGACCCCGCTCACACAGTGACTCTGCTCACACAGTGACCCCCCTCACACAGTGACCCCCGCTCACACAGTGACTCTGCTCACACAGTGACCCCCCTCACACAGTGACCCCCCCTCACACAGTGACACGGCTCACACAGTGACCCCGCTCACACAGTGACCCCCCCTCACACAGTGACCCCCCTCACACAGTGACTCCGCTCACACAGTGACACGGCTCACACAGTGACCCCCCTCACACAGTGACCCCACTCACACAGTGACCCCCCTCACACAGTGACCCCGCTCACACAGTGACACGGCTCACACAGTGACCCCCCTCACACAGTGACCCCGCTCACACAGTGACCCCCCCTCACACAGTGACACGGCTCACACAGTGACCCCCCTCACACAGTGACCCCGCTCACACAGTGACCCCCGCTCACACAGTGACCCCCCTCACACAGTGACCCCACTCACACAGTGACCCCCCTCACACAGTGACCCCCCTCACACAGTGACACGGCTCACACAGTGACCCCCCTCACACAGTGACCCCGCTCACACAGTGACCCCCCTCACACAGTGACCCCACTCACACAGTGACCCCCCTCACACAGTGACCCCCCTCACACAGTGACACGGCTCACACAGTGACCCCCGCTCACACAGTGACCCCCCTCACACAGTGACCCCCCCTCACACAGTGACCCCCCCTCACACAGTGACACGGCTCACACAGTGACACGGCTCACACAGTGACTCTGCTCACACAGTGACCCCCCCTCACACAGTGACCCCGCTCACACAGTGACCCCCCTCACACAGTGACACGGCTCACACAGTGACCCCCGCTCACACAGTGACCCCCCTCACACAGTGACCCCCCCTCACACAGTGACACGGCTCACACAGTGACACGGCTCACACAGTGACTCTGCTCACACAGTGACCCCCCCTCACACAGTGACCCCGCTCACACAGTGACTCTGCTCACACAGTGACCCCCCTCACACAGTGACCCCCGCTCACACAGTGACTCTGCTCACACAGTGACCCCCCCTCACACAGTGACCCCCCCTCACACAGTGACACGGCTCACACAGTGACCCCGCTCACACAGTGACTCTGCTCACACAGTGACCCCCCCTCACACAGTGACCCCGCTCACACAGTGACACGGCTCACACAGTGACCCCCCCTCACACAGTGACCCCCCTCACACAGTGACCCCCGCTCACACAGTGACCCCCCCTCACACAGTGACCCCGCTCACACAGTGACCCCCCCTCACACAGTGACCCCGCTCACACAGTGACCCCCGCTCACACAGTGACCCCCACTCACACAGTGACCCCGCTCACATAGTGACCCCGCTCACACAGTGACCCGGCTAACACAGTGACCCCCGCTCACACAGTGACCCCAGGCAGACCCTTGGTGGCACTGAGCCACTGTCACCAGGCAGTACTTGAAGTTTTTCAAAATTGAAAACCAGGAAGTTCTGTTTCCAAGAGCTCAGTCCTTGTCCCCGATGCCAATCCAATGAGGAGGACACAGTTTTGAGAAAAAGGAAAAGAAGGTTTATTGCTTTGTCAGCAAAGGGGAAACACAGGGGACCCTGTCCCACAGATCAGCAGGAACAGGGGCTTTAAGGGGGGCCTCCAAGGCCACACTCCACCTGTCTCTGTGGGAGCTGAAATTCACTTGTTAACGTGGGAGACAGTCATTTCTGAGACCTTCTGGGCCATCCCCAGAGTCTGGGGGACTTCCTGCCTATGTAGGGTGTGTGCTCAGGGACAGAGGAGTCTGCGGGGATGGGAAGAAAGGTGACCTGTTTCCCTGAGGTCAGGGAGGGGAGAGCTCAGGGAGAGAGGAGGAGAGAGAAACCTGTCCCTTTTGGAAGTCAGTGGCAGTGGCAGAGCAGCCAGGGCGGAGTCCACAGGATAAAGCGGACCCCAGTTACACCCTGTGGGTCTTCATTGCCTGAGGCCTTGCTATGTGGACCACCTGTTCCTGAAGACAAGTTCGCCCCACGTTGGTGAAAGTCTTTCCTGCAAACAGATCAAGGCTAGCGAGGGCTCACCTGCGTCCCTGCGCCCTCAGCAGCCCCACGCTGTCGTGGTGAGATTAGGGTGGACAGGCATGGCTAGTCCTTTGGGCCCTGCATCGGGGTCCTCGCCTGGTGGGGGAGCAGGTGAGCTCTTCCTGCGCCTGGTGGGGCCTCCCCAGACCTGCTCTGCTCCTGCTTTCCTTGGTTTAAAAAATAGATGAAGGGGGAAAACCAAAAACCACCTGCATTTCCTAAGGCCTGTCCATGGGAGGGGCAGCGTCCTCCATGTCTGTGAGCAGGTGCCTGGGCTCGCCTGCCGTCCAGCCATGGGGGAGCCTTGGCGCCTGCAGCGCGAGGCACGGGCAGCTCTCCGGTCCACCCTGTCTCGGCATCGCGCTGTGGAGAGATTCTTCACACGAACAAGACAGAAGCATTCAACTCCGCTCTCAAGGAGTGTGGCACTTATCTGGGGACCTTCACAGATGAAATGCTCCCGACACAAGACGGATGGGAAGACTCGGGAGCAAAGCCGTCCTGCAGACGTGGCCGGCAGGGCGGAGGCAGTGGAGGGTTTAATTGCAGGTATTCTATTATTACGTGGCCACTCTGACATTTCACAGGCCGTTTGGCTTCACGATTACTTACAGTTTTTTTCAGAACCATTTAGGAAGGGCTGGATTAGGACCCATGTGGCCGAGGTGAAGCCAGATTTAAAGTTAGGTAGTCAGTGTAGTTAGATAAATCGGGTCTAATGCCGAGTGAAATCTAAAATGGAGGCCATGCTGACAATGATTCCGGAAACGCAGGACAATTCATGGAATGTTAATGAAGTCCCGAAAAGGCCCTAGGCCAAAGTCCACCTCAAAGAAATGTTAATGAACAGCCCCCAGCAAAAAGGTGCTGGCTCAGAAGTCCTTCCTGACCAGATTACTTCTTTGGCCCACCTGTGCCCCACCCTTCGGGCCTTCCAACCTACATTCCATCACCAAAACTATAAAAAGGGGAAACTGAAGGACCTCAAGGCCCCAGGCCCAACATTAGGAAATCTAACCCCTGGGCCCTGAAGCTGCAAGATGCTCCCTTATACAACCCCCATGTCAAGACCCCTCCAGCAGCACGTAGCATTTCAAGTCCTGCACTATGCTACCACAAGATGTTCCATATAGATAACCCTAACGGTCAAACTTGAGGATGCAGGTTTAAAAACAGGAACTAAAAGGATAGGATGCAGGTTTAAAATAGGAATTAAAAAGACAGGATGCCATTCTATGGTTTTCCCGAGAACAATAAGTTGAAAAACAAGTTTACCCCCTAGGTGACCCGACTGACTGGATGCAGAAGGTCCAACAGGAAGACTGTCGCTGTGCTAGGAACTAACCCACTTATTCCCTATAAAAGATCTGTGCCCCAAAGCCCGGTGTGCCAGTCCACCGAAGCTCCGGCTGAGGTTTCGCTGAGCACCCGCAGGCGCCTGTGTATCAATAAATCGCCTCTTGCTTTTGCAGCCAGTGCCTCGTGCGTCTTTCTTGGACAGGGAATCGGCGGGTCTTTCAAAACAACCGCACTTCCACGGATTCCACCTCTTGGGTCCCCTTCTTCCTCCGGGAGAAGTCTTTTCTGCTGTCCTTTAATAAACTTCTAATTTCTACTCTGACCTTGCCTCGGCGTGCTTCTTTGGTGTTATTCTTCAACATTGGGGAAGCAAGAACTTGTCACCGGTCAACAGCGGTAACAGAGGGACGTCTCCATCCAGGGGCAAGAGGTGACTACCTGGCCCTGCGCTGCCTGTGACGCAGGGCACTGACCTCTCTGCCTCCTCCCTGAGTGTGGGTACCTGCTGCGGCCGGAACATCTGCAGTCCCAAAATCACATGTTGAAACCACTGGGGACAACTTGGGGAGGAGGGTGGGACGTCCCCTGTGACCAGAGCCTTTCCTCCCAGTGGCCCAGCCCGGCTCTGTGGCTGAACCCGGCCTGGCCCCCACCTCCGGAGCCCTGGGAAGCCTTTGCTTCTTCCCAGCTCCTCTGCACGGGGGCCTGCAGCAGAGGCCCAAAGGGACCAGGCGGGGCCCGTGCTGTGGTCATTGCATTCACTGCCCTGAAGCCAACTGCGACTCCCGACCGTGAAGAGTGGAGCGTCCAGACTGCAGTTCTTTTTCCTTCGTTATTTCTTTTTTTTTTTTTCCCAGGGCCAGGCCACTTTAGCAGTCCCCGCGGGCTTCACGTCCAGCCCATGCTTCACTCAGGGCAGAGACTGAGGACGCGGCCTGCCTCCTAATCTCTAAACCCAGATCAAATGGGCACAATAAACACCAGGTCTTTGGAGCCAGAGATCCGGAGTAATTGCATTCCGCAGGCCAGCCCAAATGTTCGGGGACCTGGGATGAATAAAAAGAAATAGCTTGCTAAGTGATCCCTGGTGCTCCATTCCTGGGCTGGACGGACCTGCTCTTTCATTTGCATGATTTAGCAAAAGGAAGTTTGCATTGATATGTAAATAGTAAAGCAAGCAGTTTACACTAGAAAACAAAGGAGGGAGCCCCTTCCAGGCAGAGGATGTGCAGACAGCACAACAGCAATTACCCAGACCCACAGCTTAAACAGCTCTGCCTCCTCAAGTGTTTCAGAGTGACATTTAATAATGGAATTACGGGGCCATTTGCATGTGGTATTCTACTTTGAAGGTGTATTCCGAATTTACTGGCATTGTCATTTGCCTTCTCTGACTGGGGTCTGAAATTTGGTTTGCGCGTCTGTAGAGAGAAAAAAGCCTCGGCACAGAGAAAACACATGAAGACAAATGGCACTGTCCCGTCAGCAGGCAAGAGGACACTTCTGAATGCCCATGTTCATGGTGTTGGTGAAGCCAGATTTAAAATTAGGTAGTCAGTGTAGTTAGGTAAATCGGGTCTAATATCGCGTGAAATCTAAAATGGAGGCCATGCTGACCATGATTCCGGAAACGCAGGACAACTCCACCCCAAAGAAATGTTAATGGAACCCAGGAAACAGCCCCCAACAGATTTGGAGATAGCCCATCCCTGAGAAGTGATAATGAAGTCCTTCCTGCCCAGATTACTTGTTTGGCCCACCTGTGTCCCAACCCTTCCCCTTACATTCCATCAGCAAAACTATAAAAAGGGGAGACAACCGCACTTCCAGGGATTCCACCTCTTGGGTCCCCTTCTTCCTCCGGGAGAAGTCTTTTCTGCTGTTCTTTAATAAACGTCTAATTTCTACTCTGACCTTGCCTCGGCGTGCTTCTCTGGTGTTATTCTTCAACATTGGGGAAGCAAGGACTGGTCACCAGCCAACAGCGGTAACATTGGGACAGAGCCCTGTCCCCAGCATACTAATTATGACTGGACAGATGGCCCCCTACTTCCTAGACTCCCTCGAGAGCCCACTGGTCTGAGCTGCAGGGAGGCCCTGGGGAGCTGTAACCAGGGTCCACTTTATGCTGTGGACACCGCCCTGGCTGCTCTGCCACTGCAGCTCAGATTTTAAAGGGACAGGTTTCTCTCTCCTCCTCTCTCCCTGCTCCTCCCTGAGCTCTCCCCTCCCTGACCTCAGGGAAACAGGTCACCTTTCTTCCCATCCCCGCAGACTCCTCTGTCCCTGAGCACACACCCTCCATAGGCAGGAAGTCCTCCAGACTCTGGGGATGGCCCAGAAGGTCTCAGAAATGACTGTCTCCCACGTTAACAAGTGAATTTCAGCTCCCACAGAGACAGGTGGAGTGTGGCCTTGGAGTCGCCCCTGAACGCCGCTGTTCCTGCTGATGGGCAGAATCTCAGCCTGTGGGACAGGGTCCGCTGTGTTTCTCCTTTGCTGCAAAGCAATAAAACTTTTTCCTTTTTCTCAAAACCATGTCCTCGTCATCAGATTGGTATAAGGGAGGACTAAGCTTTTGGTAACAGAACCAAGTCCAGGAGGCTTCTGGGGGCAGTGCTTGACTCTTGACCAGATCCAGATGAACGACTCCTCCATGTCCTCAGAGCTGTGCTGCTCAGCTGCCCAGAGCACAGGCCCAGATGCCAGAGCGGCCACAGCAGCAGAGCAGGCTGTACCGACGCCCCTCGGCCCTCCCCTGACTCCAGACTGCAGAGCCAGGACCCTGGAGGTGACAGACACCGGAGCCAGGCACACTGCTCTGAAAGCCAGCACCAGGCTTTAGGAGCCCGAAGCACAATTACATGGCCCCAGGTTCCCCTGTGCACAAATCCCAGGTGGAGAGAAGTCCCTGCACTTATGGCCACTCCAGACCTTGCACAGCAGCCACAACTGTGAACCGATGTGGACCACCAGTGTCGGGCTCCCTGCCCTGGAACCTCACCAAGCACTGGGGACACTCCAGTGTGAGGGGGTCCCTGCTCTGGAACCTCACCAGGCAGTGTGGACACCCCCAGTGTTGGGGGTCCCTGCTCTGGAACCTCACCAGGCAGTGTGGACACCCCCAGTGTTGGGGGCCCCTGTTCTATAACCTCACCAGGCAATGTGAACACCCCCAGTGTTGGGGTCCCTGCTCTGGAACCTCACCAGGCAGTGTGGACACCCCCAGTGTTGGGGGCCCCTGTTCTATAACCTCACCAGGCAATGTGAACACCCCCAGTGTTGGGGTCCCTGCCCTGGAACCTCACCAGGCAGTGTGGACACCCCCAGTGTTGGGGTCCCTGCTCTGGAACCTCACCAGGCAGTGTGGACACCCCCAGTGTTGGGGGTCCCTGCTCTGGAACCTCACCAGGCAGTGTGGACACCCCCAGTGTTGGGGTCCCTGCTCTGGAACCTCACCAGGCAGTGTGGACACCCCCAGTGTTGGGGTCCCTGTTCTATAACCTCACCAGGCAGTGTGGACGCCCCCACACAGTGTCAGGAGCTCCCTGCTCTGGACTCTCACCAGCAGTGTGAATACCTAAGTCATCTCCTAAAGACGGATAAGTAAAAAGCAGGTAACATATTTCTAAATGCGTTCAGGGCATCCATGATCTGCCCACGAAAGAGAGCAATCTGCGCCCAACAGGAGGGAAGAGGAGAAACCAGGGGGCAGAGGGAGAGCCAGGCCATACCTGGAGCTCAGTGCAGGGAACTCCCACTCAGTACCAGGGCCTTTGGGTGGGAGGCAGCGCGAGTCTTCCCACAAAAGGACCGTCTCTCAAGGCCTCCTCCAGCAGAGGACCCCACTCAGGAGAAGGGGCAGGACAGCCCCGGGAAGGGCCGCCCAAGCCGTGTTAGCAGGGGACCTGGCCTCAGGCTTCTCAGTGGGAGCCGCTGGCCTGGGTTGGCAGCCTGACCCCCAGCACTGCCTGCCCAGATCCGCGCCAGCCAGGCTTCCGTCCCCGGAGTCCTGGTCGGTGTCTGTCCGGTCCCAGGGGAGACTGTCCCAGGCAGCTTCCAGAACAGGCACCACGGGGGGAGGGGGGGGACAGCAGACCAAGAGAGGGACCGCGAGCAGGAAAAAGGTGGGCAGAAGGACAAGTGGACAGAAGACCAGCCAGCAGCATCTCAGGAATAGAGGTTGTGAGAGGGACAGAGAGGAGCAGAGGAGCACTGCTAGAAGCAAAAAGCGTGACTCCAACGTGGCCGGGCGCCGGGTGGATGGACCTGATTAGACAAAGACGAAGAGGGGGAATGAAGAAAGGAGAGGAGAGGGTTGACATCAGATCAGAATAAATTACACAGAAATACAGCAAGAAAAACAAAGAGGAAGGAGCTAAGAGGCTGGGAGGCAGAGGGCAGAGAAGGCGCCACAGGCATTTTGGGGATTCGGAAAGAGAAGTGAGACAGGCAGCAGCCCAGATGGAATGTTTAAAAGATGATCACCAATAACCACCCCCAATAAAAGGCGATTAAAAATACCCCTGATTCAAGGAGGCCAGCTACTTCCAAGAAGAGTAAATCTACACAGAGTTATGCACAGAGACACAACAGAGAAATCACAGGACCTGGAAAACGAGAAGGTGCAAAACCACCGTGGGAAGAGAGGTCACCTTTAGCCAGCGACAGCCAGCCCCAGCGCCAACTGGGCCACCGCCTGCACAGGAGAGGGCGGGGGGCAGGATGGGAGGGCCTGTGGGCAGACGCAGTGGCCGTCACAAGGAGAATAGCATCCTTCAACCACAAGGTAAAGAGAACCAGCAGGGCCACAGAGCACAGCCCCAGACCCCGCCACGGCGGATCCCTGCCTCACCTAGGATGGCGCTGCCAGGGAGATGTGACCTGGGAAGGCCAGGAAGCCAGGGAAATTGGCCCTCGAGGGCAGGTGCACTCAACCAAGGACGCTGGGTTTGTAGCCCAGAAGTCACAGGCGGTGAGCAGAATGTCTGGGGCAGGTAAGGAGTTTGGGTCCTTGTATAGCTTGACTCCCTGTGAGAGGGATGAAGTTTGCCGATTAACCACTAAACCCAGAAACACAGGGCACAATTTGAAAGAGAAAAAAAAAAAAGTCAGTGCAGAATACAGCACTAATGAGGAGAGAAAAATAAAGAAAGATTAGGGAAGAAACACAGCACAGGAGACCAATTAAAAATCCAGATGTGCCATCAATTCAGGCAAACGTGGGTAGGGTGAAGATCCACTCGAAAGGCTGACAGTCACCCTGGGTTTAATAAAACCCAACTGTGCACCACCAGCAAGAGCAGTAAGAAACACAGACACACACACACACACACACACACACACACACACACACCCCGCAGAAGAAAGCGTGCAGTGACTCTCGTTACAGTAATATCAACACTAACACATTCAAGTCAAAAGCATCGCAAGAAAAAAGGAGGCCGTCCCGTGGCACTCGGTGCGAAAGGTACCAGCAAGCTCATGTGGCAGAGGTTCCCCTGGATGGAGACAGCACCACATACACTCCTGACTCCACCAGGGAAAGCAAGATCAGAACAGGGTGACCAGCTGCACCCCGCAAGTGGAGACCGTCTGTCACTCCAAGACACCAGGCAGATTGGCAAAGCTGGCCCCAAACATCTGCACATTTGGTGGATCCATGTTCAGGAAGTTCCGAGAGGCGGCGGCAGGGGAAATACAGAAGTGAGGCCCCAAGTCAGAGGACTGGAGCCCCCTGGGCAGAGAGAGGAGCTGGAGGTGAGGCTCAGAGGAACAATGGAGCATGCAGAGTGGCGGGGGTGACAGTGGGCTTCTCAGGGACCAGGAGGCAACGGAGAGACATTGTAGGAGAGGAAATGTCACCCCGTGAATCTGTACATACAGAAAACAGACGTCAAAATTTAGGGTGAGACAAATATTTTTGTAAGGATCATAACTGAGAAATGTAATTGCAAGCAGATGTTCCCTTTAAGATATGCATAAGAGCCAGGTGCAGTGGCACATGCCTGTAATTCCAGCGACTCAGGAGACTGAGGCAGGAGACTTGCAAGTTCAAAGCCAGCCTCAGCAACTTAGCGAAGCCCTAAACAACTAAGCAAGACTCTGTCTCAAAATTAAAAAGGGCTGGGGATGTGGCCTAATTGCTAAGCACCCCCAGGTTCAATCCACAGTACCAAAGAAAGAGAGAGAGAGAGAGAGAGAGAGAGAGAGAGAGAGAAGAGAGAGAGAGAGAGAAACGCATTAGAAAGTCCCCAATCTGAGAAAAGTGGTGTTGATGAAAAATTTCAATCTCTACAAAAGATAATTTCAAAACAAGGTAGTGATGTGGGTAATGCAACAGGCCATGCAGGCATCTATCCGCAAATGTGCATGTCATCTAATCACACGCTAACTATTGATCAGCCTTGTCTCACTGTGACAAGATGCCTGACTAACAGACCTACCACGACCAGCTGGGTTTGTTCAGTTTGGGAGATTCTAGTCCATGGTTAGGGGTCTGTTGCTTTGGGCCTGTGGCAGTGCAAACTGGCGGGAGCACATAGTGGAGTGATTTTCATGTCACTGTGGCTGGGAAACAGAGAGGGAGAGGAGGAGACTGGGGTCCCACAGTCCCCAATGACCTGAAGAGGGTATATATATATATATATATATATATATATATATATATATATATATATATATATATATTTGATTTTTATTATATTTCCCTTCACCTATTTGAAAAACATTGATAGCTTAAAGCAAAAATACAGCTGAGGTTTTTAACCCTCATAGAGATGATATGGAAAACCACCTGAAAACTACAAAAGTTGGAGAGAGAAGCTAAAGAAGATCTGAATGAGCACACACCGTGTTTTTTGACTGAATGGCCAAATACTTTTAAGATGTCAATTTTCCCTAAATTGACTCCACAAATAAATGTAATAGCAAATAGAGGCTCAGCAGCATTTTAAAAATAAAAATCGAACCAGCCTCTAAAGCTTGTATGAAATAGAGAAGATCTACAGCAATCAAGCAAATTGTGTAAAAGAGCTTCTGGTCCTGACATGTGCTTAATTTAGGCTTTACAAATTAAGCTAAAGTAAAAAGACAGAAGGACAAATAGATCAATAGAACAAAATAGCGTCTAGAAATAGATAAACAATTATAGGGTCAATTGATTTCTTGGCAAGGACATCAAAGCCATTCAAAGGGAGAAGAGAATGTCCCCGACGCGTGGTGCTGGATAGTCACATGGAAACATAAAAGCTCACAGCGAGCTCAGAAGTCACTACTCCTGTTTCCACGAGACAAAGCACTGGGCAAAGTGGAAACCGGCAACTCTTCTTACAACATCCAGAGTTCAGAGGTCACAGGGCACTCGCTGCCCCCACACGGAGTCGAGAATCAGCTCCCCAGGGCAGAAGCCTTCAGAAGAAGCTCCCGGGAAGCTGTGCTGGGGCAGGAGAGCCTAAATGGTACTTGGGAAATTGTCAGAGACGCAGCATGGACAAGTCTGAGCGCCACAGACTCCAGGGAGGCCCCCATTTACTGCAGAAGTGTCCACACATTTATGAATTTTACTTCCAGGAGCCCAGTAGGTTCTCACAGGACAGTGAGAGAACCACTTCTACTTCCTCAGGCAGTGGGGAAAGGAGCCGTCTTGAACACACTGAGCATCTGGGCTTCCTACAAGGCCTCGGAAGGAGCTAGTTCACCAGAGCCACCCCACTGAGGAAACCCGACCACGGGGAAAGGGAGTACACCCAACTGCAACTAGGCTCTGAGTTGGGGAGGAGATACAAACCCAGGCTCACTAAACGACCAGAATTCTCCTTTCCCCCACAGCTTACCCTCACATTAGGAACAGGGATTATCACTAAAAAAGCCATATACCTCAGACCCTGTTTAAGGAGACATCTCTAGGGACACCCAATGGCAAGAAGGATGACACAAGGCACAAGAAGAAATTTTAGTCTCTGACACCAACAGCTACAGCAAACTGTAAAGACAATCCAAATCCTAGACTGAAAAGCACACGCTCACACTGACACCTGTCACGGCCGTTCTTTTCACATGGTACATCATGCTCGGCTTTCAACAAAAAACTACCAGGCAAACTAAAAGGCAAAGGCACAGTTTGAAAAGATGATGCAAGCACCTGTACCAGAGATGCTGAAATGGTTACCCCGAGGATTTAAAGTTATTGTGGTTCATAGGCAAGGGCACTAATCAAGAAGTGGACGCCTGCCTGTAAGAACAGATGGTGATGAAGGCAGGGACAGAGTCTAAACCAGAATCAAAAGACAATGCACAACCAAAGGCCTGGTAAGAGGAATGAAGAATGCCCTTCAGGGTCCAGGAGTAGACTGGACACCGCCAAGAAAAGAGACAGTGGGCTTGGAGGTGTGTGAGAAGAAACTCGTCCAACTGAGAGAGCGATGAGGCCAGGGAGTCCACAGAGGGACAGAGGACACAGGGGCAGTGCGACGATCCCCAGAGGGGCGACATCCATGGGAAGGGATGCTGCAGAGAGGAGAGAGAGGGGAAGTAACAGGACAGAGAAGTTTATAAACCAGCGAGGAGAGCAGAGCCCAGAGCCAGGAGAACACCACCCGGGCAAGGCCCCGCTCACCAGGCACATCGCAGTGAGGCTGCTGCAGCCAGAGGCAGGACACCAGACACCAGGAAACAAGCGGGGAAGCCCGTGACCCCAAGGGGCCAGGACACGATGACATCGGAGTCCTCTTCAGGTCCCGTGCAAGCAAGGACAGAGGGACACGCTTCCCATGCTGGGGACAGAACCCACCGCCCAGAATTGGGCATCCAGGAAAGATCATCCTGAAAAGTGAAGAGAAGTAAAGATCTTAGATAAAAAATAAAAATCAAGATCAGGGGTGCTTGTCCCAGTAGACCTGCCTTGAAGAAATGCTAAGAGGAGAGGGAGGGGAGCGGACCGTCAGGAGCTCAGCTCTGCATGGACAGCCTTAGCAGAGTCCATGAAGGTAAACCCCACTCCCTCTACCACCGAGGTAGCAGATCACAGTTTGTTCAAAACGATGGCCGCAGTGAAATCGGTGGGTGTGTGTTTGGGGGCCGAGACGGTTGTGCAGCGCGGGAGGGTCTGAGTGCGGTTACGGGCCCTTGCCCCCCCTGTGCAGCAGTGAGTTTGGACTCCGAGCATTTTTAAATGAATATCGAAAACTCTGAACTAATTCTTAGTGGAAGAGTGATCCGCTGAGAGAGAAGGGAGAAGAGAAGCAGTTAAAATGCTCAATTAAAACCAGAGGAGACCACTGAGGAGAGGGAGCCAGACAGAAGGTGGACAGGGCAGGAAGCGGTAGCAGATGGACATCGGTCCCACTGTTCAGGATCACTTTAAACAACAAGGGGCCTCGCACCCCACGTAAAGGGCGGAGACCGTCAGGATGGACCAAACAGGGAAGAGGGAGAACAGACGAGTCTACATGGCCTACAAGAAACTCGCTTTATATAAAGATACCAACAAAAGACCTGAGAAGACGCCCACTGACACTGCTCACGGCGAGGGGAGGCCCAAGCACAGGGAGGGCTACAGGACGGGAAGAGGCCCGCTCTGCGGGGAGGCTGGCAGCCAGCCCTCCCCCTCCCCCCACAGGGGCAGTGTGAGGTGTGGGACAGACTCAGACAGAAACCCAGCACCAAACCAGTAAAGCAGGCACGGTGAAGGTGATCGTGGTCAGGGGCAGTGGGGACGGGTCACCCAGGAGCAGACAGCAGGAGCAACAGGAGGAGACGCACAACTTGGAATCATCGAAATCGAGACTTCAGCTCAGGGAAGGACGTGGCCAGCAAAACGGGCAGAGCACAGGAGACGGTGCACAGAACCGGCCCCTCCAGCAAAGGGGCCAAAGGAGGCATCAGGGTGAAGGATTCGGACATGTCCTGATGGAGAGGCAGATGACCCAGGGGAAGTGGACAGGTCTCCACAGACCCTTCACGTGGATGGCCAACACACGCGCTCGGGAAGCTGCTCTGAATTATAAGCTACCAGAGAGACGCAGATGAAAACCAGAGTGGTCATTGGGCAGCACCACCACAAGGTGACACAGTCTTGGCCAGCTAGAACTTGTCACAGAGGGCAAGCACAGCACCGTGCCAGACCCCTGGGCAGAGGCTCGAGGCTTCTCGTGTGGCGGTGCCTCTGGACCCGCAGGTCGGCAGGTGCACATCCAAGAGCCCACGCAAATCCACGTGCACAGAAAGAATCGCCCCCGGGTGTCCACAGCTGCCTTCCTCACATGTCTGACCGCTTGTTCAACACACCTATCAACAGGGGCACTAAAAGTGTCAGCTTCAGTGTGAAATATCGGCAAGGACAGGAACCACGGGGTTCTGTGATTCCATCAGGGGGAGAACCCGGGACGATCACCCTGAGAACGGCTTGTCCTCACCGCGTGAGGCGTCTGCACAGGCCATGTGGTGTCCAGGCTCAGGTAGTGCCACACCCTCACCTGTGGGCCTCAGGGAACACACGAGAGTGGCTCAGAGGTGGTGTGTGCAGTCATGAGTCACACCACGAGCCCAGCAATCACAAAATGAGTAAGGCCCGCCACCGTGATCCTGGCACCGTGATCTCCACGATCCAGGGTGCTGTGCCCGCACTAAGGCGGGGGTCTCTGAAGAACAGCTGGAGGTGCCTTTCTGTTTGGGCTCTCTGCCTTGAATCAGCAAAACTGGGACATGTGTGTGCACTGGGAGCTCGAGGGCTGGACTCTGCCTAGCCTACAAGTCCTCTGCTGCCTGCTCCTCCTATCCTGGGCTCCAGCCGGGATTTCCATGGGGAACCACAGTGTGGAGGGGGTGGGGTCACTGGGTGGGAGCTGGACTGGGAAGGGCGCAGGGAGCCACCTGGGTGGCACCACCTCACCCCAGTGCACAGGTCAGAGGAAGAGGGCAGGCCACTCCGGGGCCTTCCCCTGAAGGGTGCACGGCCTCTCTGCAATCAGTCCTACTCAAATCCTGATCCTCCTTCCTGTAAGCTCATCCCCCTCCTCCTGCCCACTCCACAGAGCTGGGGGGGCGCGTGGACTCCTGTGTTACAAAGGCCAGCACCGACCACTCCTTGAGGCTCCACACACTCTGAGCACAGAGGGTGCAGTCATCGGTCATCAGCTCCCCACCACAGGACCCTCCCACACCTGCTGGTGTCAGAGACCTGGCCCAGGCCCAATGCCCCCCGGCGCCCCTTCTGGCCCTCTGGGAACAGCTTCTGGCTGCTGGTCAGGGACAATGACCCTCCAGGGCAGCAGGGCAGCAGTGCTGTGAGGAGCGAGGGCAGAACACTTGAGGACACATCCCAGAACGGAGCTTCACACCAGCACATCCCCGGGTGTGCCAAGGGGCAGCGCCATCCCCACCAGAGACTGCCAGTGCACGTGTATGTGCCCAAAGGGACCAACTGGGTGTTAGCAGAGAGCAAGCACACGTACTCAACAGGTGTGTGCACACGTGGACATGTGTGCGTGAGCATGCGTATGCATGTGAATGTATGTGAGCATGAGTGTGCATGAAAGTGTGTGTGTGAGTGTGCATGTGAGTGTGAGTGTGTTTGAGCATGAGTGTAGCATGTATATGAGCATGAGTGTGCATGTGAATGTGTGTGAGAGTGTGAGTGTGAGCATGAGTAATGCATATGTGAGAGCATGAGTGTGCATGTCAGTGTATGTGAGTATGTGTGTGAGCGTGAGTATGCATGTGAGTGTGAATGTGTGAGCATGAGTTGCATGTGAGTATGTGAGTATGTGTATACACGTGTGAGCATTTGTGTACATGTGTGTATGCATGTGAGTGCACATGAGCATGAGTATGCATGTGTGTATATGTGTGAGCATGAGTGTGCATGTAAGTGTGTGTGAGAGATGTATATGCAGGTGAGTGTATGTGAGCATGTGTATGTGTGTGTATGTGTGTGAGCATGTGTGTATGTGTGTGAGTGCATGTGAGCAAGAGTATGAATGTGTGTATGTGAGTGTGAACGTGTGTATGCCTGTGACTGTGCATGTGAGTGTGTGTGTGAGTGTGTGTTCGTGCCACTGTCCCGGCCCCTGTCCCTGCCTGTTCTCACCCTCTAAGACTCATCTTCGCCTGCTCCTCGCCTCCTCCTGAGTCAGGCCCTCTGCTCTGAGGGTCCTGTCCCGAGGTGGCCCAGGACAACTGGCAGCCATGGGGAGGGGAGGAGGCTCAGGACATTGCCACAGGTGTGTGTGCATGTGAGTTTGTATGTATGCATGTGAATGCTGGTGTATGCACATGTGTGTGCATGTAAGAGTAAGTGTGTATCCATGTGTGAATGTGAGTGTATATGTACGTGTGTATGCATGTGCGTGTAAGTGTTTGCATGTGAGCATGTGTATATGAGTGAATGCTATTATGCACATGTGAGTGCATATGTGTGTATGTGTGTGCATGTGAGTACATGTGTGCATGCACATGTGAGTGTGCATGCATGTGTGTTCATGTGCATGTGTGTGTATACATGTAAATGCATGTGTGTAAGGGTGAGTGTGAATGCTGGTGTGTGCCTGCATGTGTGTGTGTGTGTGTGTGTGTGTGTGTGTGTGGCGGACAGCCATTTGGCTTTCCTGCTGGGAGCCTAGACTTCACCAGGCACCTCCCTGCAGCCTGACCATGAGAACTTGACCCAGCCTTGGGGGGATACCCAGCCATGGACAGGGTGGAAGTGCCTGAGGGGCAGCTGCACAGCGGGAAGCCCAGGTCCGCCTATGCTGTGGAGGAGGGAGCCCCTGCAGACCCGTTTGTGGCCACCCCCAGCTGGCCCACCTGTGAGGAACCAGAGGGGCCCATCCCTGAGATACATCCAGGTGCCCCCCACCCCAGTGGAGGAGGACAGCAGGCCTCGGTGTCTCCAGGCCACCAGCCTCCCTGCCAGCGTCTGCATCGACCCAGTGGTCCCTGAGCCTCGAGCCGGCAGAGCCCCTGGCCCCAGAGCCCCAAGAAGGGAGCTGGCACCAGGATGGGACAGGAAGGAAGAGTCACCCGGGCCTGTGCAAAGCAGGCCCAAGGTCAGGTAGGACACGGGGGCCCCCAAGCTCCCGCCAGCTGACACAGAGGACAGTCCAGGCAGACGCCAAGGCCAGGAGCTGGGGTGAGCAGGCCAGGAGAGAGGGTGGCCTGGAGGGAACCAGCCAGCCGTGCCTGGGGGAGGCCGCCTGGCCCGCTCCCTCCCACCACTGCTCAGAGACCCTGCTTGGAGACCCTCGAAGTGTCCAGCCTTGGCAGCCTCCCACCCAAGGACCCCAGGTCAGCCCACCTTGCTGGGGATGCAGAAGGCCATCCAGGCTCCCATGGGCTCCCCCCACCCAGCCCAGGGGCAGCTGCCGGGAGAAGTAGGAAGGCCGTAGGTGCCAGGCAGCTGGGCAGGACCCTGCTTGGGACTCCCAAGCCCTGGCAGAGGCTGTGAACCAGGGGACGGGGAAGCCACCCTGGCCTCTTCGCACAGCCATCTGCAGTAGGAGACGCCCCGGAGGCAGAGCAGGTGATGAGAGCCTCCGCCCCAACCGCAGGGCCCCCAGAGCTGTGTGGGCAGGGTCGCAGATGGCCAACCAGGACCCAGACACGGGGACCCACCTTGGACAGCCTGGACCAGCAACCCCTGCTCACCTACTGCAGAGGGACCTAGAACCACCTGCCCCAGCCCTGGGTGCATCCGGTGGGCTGCCTCCTGAGTCCTTGGGCCTCACTTTGGTGGCCTGGGCTCCCCACTCCTCAGGGCCTCTCCCCTCCCCACCCTCCAGCCTGTACAGACGCAGCTGTCCCCCTCTCAGAGAGCTAGTGGGGTAAGGAGCCCTTATGACAGATGCAAAACAGCTGCTTTGTGGGGACGAACAGAGCCTGGGGCCTTGGGAGTCCAGCAAGGGCTGGTCAGAGTCCCCAGCCCAGACGTCTGCCCTCCAGGACCCCGGGGCCCAGCCACCAAGGCAGCGCTAAACGGTTGATTTTCACTCTTTCAAACTCTTCTCCACTGAGCTCAGTTAATTACAAAACTAGTTCACACTCTGTGATTTTGATTTGCCTGCACCTTCCGGGGCCAAGTAATTAGACTGTGGCATTCAGGAGCAGCTGTGCGTGACCGAGGCCCAGGGAGCTGCGTGCTCCATCCAGAGCTGAGCGCCCAGCCCCGCCGCCCAGCGCACCCAAGCCTGGCAGGCCTTGCGGGACAGAGCCCCACAAATTAATTAGCAATTAAAAACTTTATTTACACAAGCATTTCATGAGTACACATCTTGTTAAAATGCAAACTATTATTTCCAGACGACTTTTAAATAAGAAATGAACAGAAATGTTGGGGATTGACAGTACGCGGTGCAAGAACATCTTCAGAAACGATTTGCTGAATATTAATGAACTGAAAATGTCATTTCTGGTCCAATTACTAGAAGTAATTAGTTTTTTTAATTATGGAGGAAGTGGAATTTTAATAAGGTCAATTTTACAATTACAGTTTAAAAAATACTAATTGTATTGTCATCACATCTTATATAATAAATGGCATTAACTTGCTAACATCTGTTGATTTTCATGTAAATAAAGTGAAGATGACGCACTGGGCTCCTCAGGAGAGGTTTTGAGGACAGGACACGTTTGTGTCTAGCTCAGGACAGGTGGCCCCGGGCCCCTGGGAGGGCATCCTGGGAGCCAGGCTCTGAATCTCATCGCCAGCCGTGGAGGTGAGAACTCTGCAGAGCTGCACTCGGCCGACCTGCAAGTCGCCCTCAGCCACAGGACCTGCGTGGCGTCTGTCTCCCCCAGGGGCAGCGCAGCCGTCTGGGGCAGGCGCACCGGCTTCCCACACGTCACCTCCAGGAGCTTGGGCCGTCACCACCACCCTCCTCGGCCCCAGAACGGCAGGAACACTGGGTCCTGGACACACCATGGTGGCCTGCGAGCTCCCTGCTCCACAGCAGGGCCTCTGCTGCTGTGGCCATCCCTGTGATGTCTCACAGCTGGACAAGGCCACAGGGCACCCTCAGGGGCCCACTCAAGTTCAGGTGGTCCTATCTGCAGCACTGGGGTGTGGCTCAAGTGCCCCCAAGGCTCCACATGAGTGTTCAGAGGGTAGGACGCAGACCACAGTGTTGGGAGACTGGGTGGTTTAGAGAAGGTCATCGGAGTGGAACCCCACAACTGCATTCTGGTGGCCTTATAAGAAGACCTGGACACACACACACACACACACACACACACACACAGAGTCCCTCCTTGCCTCTCACCACTGGATGCCCAGCGTCACCTGGGGACCCTGCCAGCAAGACAGTCATCACCAAATGCAGTCCCTTAGCCTTGGCGCTCCAGGACCACAAGCCCAAATAAACATGTCTTCTTGGTAACCTACCCCTTTCTGGCCCCGTGCCACGGACAACAGAAAACAGGACGAGCACAGTCCAGGCCGAGGCGAGGCTGATAAGCACCGTGTGTTCTCACTGAACTCCGCTCCCAGCAGCAGGGCCCACTCAGCAGCAAGAGAAGCAGCTTGCTATTTCTGAGCCTCTATGACGGGCAGCTGCCGGCGCTCCCCATCTGCGTTTTATCTGCTCACAAAGCCTTGGGTGCTAATGAGGGTTTGCACAAATGCTCTGGTAGTTACGGAGGACTCAGCTCTCAGTTCTGTCCAAGAACTGAAACTCCGCAGCTTGGAGTTTCCAGCACAGAATCACAGACATGCCCAGGAGGGACCCGGCCCTCCCTGTCCAACAGCGTCTCCTGTCACCTGCGGTGTGGCCTTGCCACAGAGGAGGTGGCGTTTGAAAGGGGACAGAAGTGCCAAGAGGAGGAGCTGGTCCTTGGTGCCTGGAGTCCACACCCAGCCCAGCCCTCCCTGTCCTTTCTTGCCAGCCCTTCCCCAAAGCCCCCGCCCTCTCTGTCCGAGGACAGTTGAGCCCAGGTGTGTCCAGGTTACTGCCCTCTCTCCTGAGAGAAGCTGCAGCACTCAGCCACGCAGGCCTGTGACTCCCCAGGGCACGCCCCTTTCTGGATCTAACCACTGGGAGGGGGGTCCTCACCTGACCCAGAGTCGTCACGCCCCGTCCCGTCCTATACCCACTGCCCTCTCCACCACCTGGACAGCCATGACCTTCTGGGCAGCAAGTCCACCTCTGGCTAGGCCTGATTCCTGCCTGACCCTGGGGTACAGGACCTGGTCCCTGCAGGATCCCCAGGCCGGGGCCCTGGGTGGGGACAGTCACAGCTCAGCAGTTGTGGGCAAGGCGCCACTCACTGGGAGCGCACGGCACCAGCACCCTGGGGGCACCTGGACCTGCAGCAAACCACCGAGTCAAAGCAGCCCAGGGAGCCCAGGAGACCTGGGCACCTCGGCCCACCACGCGGCAAGGCACAGCAGCCTCCGCCCTCCTCCTCAACCTTCCCAGCACGGCAGCCAGAGGGTCTCGTGCCTGAGGGGTGAACACTCACAAGCCCAGGGAGAGGGGGCGGGGTCCCTGGGGGCTGCACGTCCTGGAGGAGGCCAGGATCTCACCCAACCGCACGGCGGGCACTTGGGCACTCGCCAGGCTGACCTTGGCCCTGCTGCTTGCTCTGGGTGGTGCCACCTCGTGAGCGGCTCCCACGAGGGCCATAAAATCCCCAGGAAGCATGGCCGCAGGTGCCAGCCTTGGAGGGGCTGCAAGGCTCCCTGCCCACCTCCTGCCCCCGCTGCCTGGGTGAGGACGCGTCCCTGCCAGGGAGCAGCGTGCCACCGTGCCATCGTTAAAATGGTTTGTGGGCGTTTGTTACATCCTGGGGAACGTCTTGTTGAATTTTAATTACCCAGATTAAGATCTATTGGCATAATTATTGAGATATATAAAAGTTTTATTTAAACATGGATATCCTAGAAATGAATGCTCCCAGGACAATAAATGACTTAAGTGCCTCGCACCAGGAGGCATTTGTAGGGGTGAGGACGTGAGCGGAGCCCAAGGACACTCCTGGAGCTCCGGGCCCATCCTCCCCTCAGAAGCCTCTGCGGAGGCTCGAGGCGACTTCCCGGCAGGGCGAGGGGCTGCTCCACAGAAGAGGTGCACGGCGGAGCTCTGCTCCCGGCGGCCGCCCTTCCCAAGCTCAGGAGCCCACGGCCCTGGCCCTGCCCTGCGGCCCTGCCCTGCCCTGCCCTGCGGCCCTGGCCCTGTGTGGGGCTGTGCAGACACCATCACCCGCACCCCACAGGGACGGGACGATGCCCACTTCCTGCTGCCAGTGCAACCAACACGTGTTTTAGGTTTTTTTTTTTTAAAGAAAAATGAAACACAAAACTGGGAGGTGCCACTTACCAAAAAACCAGGATGACCCAGCTCTGCAGGTGACAGGGGCACGGTCCAGGGCCTGAGAGGAAAGGCAGCCTCCAGGAGTGTTAGCCAGGACACCAAGTGCCCGGCTGGACCAGACAAGTCTCGGGAGGAGAGAAGGCATTTTCCACGGGCAAAGGGGACAGAAGCGGAGCACAAGTCAGCAAGAAAGAGGAACCGGCAACTGGGAAACGCGGGGGCCATGGAGCGGCCCAAGGCCAAGGTGTGGAGACGCCAAGCCCCACACCACGCGCCCAGCGCCCTCTGGAGATGCCAGTGAGGACCAGCCTGCGAGGCCAGGGCTGGCCCACCCCGGGGTCAGCAGGGAGCAGCACACACCAGTACCAGCTCCCGGCTCAGCCCCCAGCAAGGAGGGTGGCCAGGCCTGCGCCCACCTCACGTCCACTCCCCTGCGGTACGTCAGTCCTTGCGCTGGACGGCGATCCCCTGAAGGGTTCGGCCCCATGGAAGCGTGGGTGGGGTGCCCGGGCGCTCAGTCAGGACACCCTGGTTCACACATGCTCTCTCTCAGCGTGCTCTTGGGTGGTGGACTGGCACCGTTTGGTGACTTTCGTGGCTGTGCCACTGTCCCTCCTCCTGCAGATGAGCATGCAGGTCCACCCCTGTGGACGGGGCGGCTTGGAGTCTTGCTATAGTCTCCGTGTGCCACCGGACGCCAGCCTGGGCCTGCACACCCACCAAGGCTCCCACAGGGTGCTCCCCCAGAAGGGACCATCCTCCGGGCACCTCCCTTCTGGGCAGCTCTGATGCCGTCCTTCGACCCACGCCCTCCTCCCTCGTTGCCCCTAAGCTGGGGGTCAGGTGGCACGAGGCCCCTTCCATGGCCCACACCCGCACAGCAGCAAGGGGGTCACAGAGTGCTCAGGGCACACAGGCCACCCTGGGAGCTCAGGGGTCTCTAAGCCTGGTGGCCCCGTGTTCTGAGCAGGCGGCCTTGGGGGACGTTGCCTTGGTGGCCTGGGCTCACCTCCGGGCCTCGGGCCTCAGGTCCAGCGGGGGATTCCAGGGTGAAGACGCCAGGGCCAGGCGCCAGATCAGCAGCACCACGCGGCCGGCTCCTCCTCGCTCTGTCCTCCTCCCGGTTCAACAAATGGGCTGCCTTAATGGCCACAGGACACCGCCTGTGGACACAGCCCAAGGGCAGAATGGCCACTGCGCACGGGAGAGTGGCCAGGGCTGTGGGAGCGCAGCAGGGTGAGAGCCCACCACTCAGCCATTTCCCTCACTGAGCCAGGGACCCTGGAGCCGGGTCCAGAAACAGGTCATCAGAGGCCGGAAAGCCCCGTCATGCTTAAATAAATGGCTCTGTGGTGGCTCTGGAGCAGCACGCGGGCTGGCGGGAGGCCTTGGCCTGCAGCAGGTCGGGCTGAGCTCTGTGGGGACATTAGCACTTTAAAGGGAAGGGAAGGGGCTGGAGCTTCCTGTATTCGCTTTTTCCAAGATCATTTCTACCAAAGAAAAGGGCCCCAGGGCTGGTGGTGCTCACTGAGGAAGAGCTCTGCTGGTGACACACACGCACGCCCAGGCACACGCACGCACAGGTGCAAACACACATGCACATACAAGCACACACACGCACAGGTGCAAACACACACAGCCTGCCGCTGGGACACACACACATGCACAGGCACACAACACACAGGTGCAAACACACACACAGCCTGCCGCTGGGACACACATGCACTCACAGGCACACAACGCACAGGTGCAAACACACACAGCCTGCCGCTGGGACACACAGCACACACAAGCACACACATGCACAGGTGCAAACACACATACAGCCTGACGGTGGAACACACACACATGCACAAGCACACACACACAGCCTGATGGTGGGACACACACACATGCACAGGCACACAACACACAGGTGCAAACACACACACAGCCTGCCGCTGGGACACACATGCACTCACAGGCACACAACGCACAGGTGCAAACACACACAGCCTGCCGCTGGGACACACAGCACACACAAGCACACACATGCACAGGTGCAAACACACATACAGCCTGACGGTGGAACACACACACATGCACAAGCACACACACACAGCCTGATGGTGGGACACACACACATGCACAAGCACACACACACAGGTGCAAACACACACACAGCCTGACGGTGGGACACACACACATGCACAAGCACACACAGGCACAGGTGCAAACACTCACACAGCCTGACAGTGGGACACATGCACAAGCACACACACACACACACAGAGGTGTAAACACAGACGAGCACACAGCCCGCTGGGACACTCCGGCTTGGCTCCAGAGCACACACCCCAGGTCCCTGGGCGTTAGCCCTGGGCTCTGGGTGCACCCCTCCTCTCGTCCCGGCTTCCCGACCTCCCAGCTCTGGAGAAGAGGGCAGGTCCGTCCCTATGAAGAAGCTGTCTTCTCATTTTGCTGCTGAGGCTCAGACAGAAAGCAAGACACTGTCCTGGTCCCCAGAAAGGGCAGCGGGTGGCTCTCTTGCATTTCCCCCAGGTTCAGGTGAGAAATCAGCCTCTACCTCAGAGCAAAGCCTGTCCAAGGAAGGGGGCGTGACCCTTGTCCTTGGAAAGACCCACAGAGCACTCCCAGGCACATTCCCACCCTGCTGAGTTGTTTATCTACAAATAACAGGAGAGATCTGCTGGGCCAGGTGTCCCTGACTCAGTCAGGCTAGGTGAGGACCCATAGCAAGCCCCTGGCAGCCACCAATCAGCATGAGACAGAGAAATACCTGGGATGACAGATGACCCCCCAGTAGTTTATGGTGGTTGATAACATGTTGGGAAACCATGTAGTTCAGCACGTACTCCCCTACCCAACTTGTTCCCACCAGTGAATGTGCTAATCATGTTTTAGAGTTGTTTTATGACTTTCCCGCGGTGTGTGGTGATTTGCTAAGAGATGCTATGATGTATGTGAGGTCCCTGCCTTCCCCAGAGAGTGTATAAAACTGCTGCAAACCCTGGGCTTGGGGCCTCTCGGCGTCACCAGTTGCGGTGTGCACGGAGGACCCGAGCTAGCTCGCAATACACACCTCTTTGCTGCTTACATGGATCTTGGTCTCTGGTGGTCTTTGGGGGGTCCCGAATTCGAGCATAACACAGGAGGCCCACTAGCTGCAGGAATGGGTAGGGCTGACCTAGGCAGGCGAGGGGGTCAGAGAGCACACGCCTCCCTCCCACCAGTGTGCGTGGTCACCCCAATGTGCCGGGCACAGGCTGACCCTGGGACACAATGCTCTGGTGGAGTGACAGCGAGGGAGTGACCCGCCCTGGAGCCAAGCAGGAGCTGCCCTGGGTACAGCCTTCCCCTCCCCGGCACGACAGTCCTCACTCTCCACCGCGCCCTCAGGACCCGTGACGCTCCTGTGAGGCCAGTTCCAAGGCTGCCAATGTAATACAGCCCACTGGCCAGGGGCAAAGCCCGAGTCTGGCTCCCAAGCTCTGCACTAAAGGCTACATCCACCACACTCAGCTCCTGTCCCTGGCAGAGTCCAGCACAGAGACAGAGGTGCCAGCAGACCAGAGGGGCAGAAACAGACTGTGGTGGGGGACAAGGTCAGGGCGGTACGAGCAAGAGGTCTCCTGTGCTGAGGACAGGCAGGGCTGTAGCCCGGGCTGAGCACAGACCTCGTCCCTGGCACTCAAGGTGCCCCCACTGGGGTGACATCTGCAGAAAGCCCAGGAGGCGCCTCCAAGGGCCATCCCGCTACCAAAGCCGCAAACAGCAAGCAAAAGAGCAGCAGAAGCCTACAGCAGCCAGGCGGGCGCAGGGTCCGGGGGCGTGGGGTTTTCACCTGCCCTCGGCCCAGACCCTGGCCTTGAATCCTCAGCGATTCCCTGCATGGAGCCTGGTTCCTGGGCCTGCAGAGGCCAGAGCAGACCTGCTCCTGTGACTGTCTGCCCCCTGTGCAGGCCACCTGAAGGGCTGCTGGAAGGTGTTTGACAGGCTCTGCCTAACTCAGCCAAGTGGACAGGAGAGCAGAGGGCATTCCTCGAAGACCCGAGGGCAAAGCAACACCCCGGCAGACGCAGGAGCAGAGGGCGGCGTGAAGGGAAACACTGAGAGGCTGGGAGGGAGGGTCGGGACGAGGCACTCAGGAGTGCCCGCCCGGTGGCTCACCACGCCAGGCAGGATGCAGGACGGAGGAGACACTGAGCCTGCCCCGGGGCTGTGCGTGCAGGAAGCCAGCCACAAAGGTCAGGGGGAGTATCTGTTCTCTTCTTTATCCTCCTCGCCCAGTCCCTCTGGGCAGTGAAGGAATTTCTGGCAAAACACCAGCTGAGCAGACCTCAAGGGATGGCAGTGACCGCCGGCCCAGAGGACACCTAATGCTGGGTGCCCTGGACAGAGGGGGGCTGGGGCACTGACCCTCATCCTGGAGCCAGACCTCGCCTCACATGGCCCCACCTCCACCCCACCCCACCCCAGGAGGTAATGCAAGAGCCCTGAACCTCCTCGTCTTCCTCCTCTGCGTACTTCACCAAGGAAAATCTCCCAGGTGGGGTGTTTACCTAAATTTACAGACTGAACCCACTCTGCGAGACTCTGACGACACCCCCTCTTCTCCAACACAGCTGGGGAGACCAACACATTCCTCCCAGCCCTGCCCGGGCCAAAGGCGCCCTCCAACCAAGGGCACAGGATGGGGACCGGCACCCACTGGGGAACGGCGAAGAGGTCTGGCCTCCTTCATCTCACTTCCCAGAGAAGCTACAGGCGAAGAGTCCTTCACTCGGAATTCACTCTAGAAGTAGAGCCTGGAACGTCTTCAGCTGCACAAGATCCGCAGGGAGCCCCGGGGAGGCGCGTGTGTGAGGGCAGGGAGGGTGGGCCAGCAGTCAGTGTTCGGCAAGGTGGGTGTGCACTTGGGCTCTATGGGAGGAAGGTGTGTGGCGTGGGAGCCTGTGACAGGCCATGTGGGCACACCACGCGCCTCATGTGAGTGCATGTGTGTGCATATGCCATGCGTTACGTGTGGCCACTTGTGCATGAGTATGCATGGCACATGATACACAGGGGTACGTATGCCACCTGTTATACATGAGACATGTGTGTGCCAGTGTGTCATTCCATGGGAGTTCCTGTGTGTGTGCACACCAGACATTACATGTGGATTCCTGTGTGTGTGTATGTGTGAACATGCACACCATGCACCTCATGTGCAGGCCTGATTTGTGGGGATCTGCACCTAATCAATCCAGCTGAAGTGGTGCTCACAGCGTGGCCGTGTCACCGCAGACCTAAACAGGTAGCACTGGCTGAGAAGAGCAGAATGAGCTCTGCTCGCTTTTCTGGTTTTAATTGGCATTTCCTGTCTCTGGGAAGACAGCGGTGTCTGCTCACGAACCTTACCACCACTAATTGTTCTTCCATCCTGACACTGGGTGGACCCCACGTGGCTCACAAAATGTCACACTCTTTGTCCTAATGAACCAAATAATTTATAAATGCCAAAAGCAGCGAGGTTTGCGTTTATCACCCCTTAGGGGTTGGTCAGGATGCGATTCACACATCCTTGGACATGCAGGTTTCTTCTTTCCTGATTTGCTCAGCATGAATTAAATAATAGCAACAGCATCAGGACCCACTGACAATTTCTCACTATTTGCAGGGTCAGGAAAAGTAGATGTGTAAGACCATGAAAGATTCTGGCAACGTGTGGACCTAAGATTTAAACGGCACACAAAGCGGGCACGATGCTCAACAAGCACCAGGCTCCCAGACTTCAGCTCCTGCAGCTTCACGGGGAGACCTGCTGCCCATGGAGACTCTGGGCACACACAGGTGTGCACACACAGGCATGCACACACATGCCACACACGCACACACACATGCACACATTTGCACACACAGGTATGCGCACAAGCGTGCACATACACAGGCATACACAGGCTTGCACACACAACACAAACATCACACACACATGCCACACACGCACACACACATGCACACATTCGCACACACAGGCATGCACACAAGCGTGCACATACACAGGCATGCACACACATGCACACACAACACACACATCACACGCACATGCCACACATGCACACACACATGCACACATTTGCACACACAGGCATGCGCACAAGCGTGCACATACACAGGCATGCACACACATGCACACACAACACACACATGCCACACATGCACACACACATGCACACATTTGCACACACAGGCATGTGCATACATGTGCACACACAAGCATGCAGACACACAGGCATGCACACACACACTCCTGCACATAGTGCAGGTTAATCCACTGTCAGCTTGACTGACAGAGAGACACCTAGAAAAGGGCTGGGGAGGAGCCTTCTGGGTGGCCTGCAAGGGCATTTCCCCGAGATGACTGGCGGGTGAGACAGCGGGTGGGGAGATGCTCCTCACTGTGGGTGGCTCTGTCCAGGTGGCCAGGCCTGGGTGGAAGACAGGGCGGAGGGGAAGGAAGCTCATTTCTCCTGAGTGTTGCCTCTGCTGCTACTGCCCCCGCCGTGGCCATGGGCCTCCAGTCCTCTTCCAACGTGGACTCTGACCAGCCACCTCCAGGGAGTGTCCCGGCTCCAGTTCCAATCAGGCTGCGTCATCAATTCCCTGATCTAAGGCTCCAGCTTCTGCCGGTGCCTGCTGCTGGCGTCCAGCTCTGCAGTGTGCCAATGGCCATCGTGGGACTGGCCAGCTTCTGACCATCTAGTAACCCCTCTGTAGTCATACACGACATCTGCTGGTGCTGTCCCCCCTAGAGAACCCTGGCACACACAGGCGCCCACACGTCCATGTGCACATGAACAGACGCTCACACACACACACATGCACACACAGCTGCCGGTCGACAAGCCCACTACCGAGTGAGGGCCCCTTTCCACGCCCCGTGTGGGGCAGCCCCAGGTCTACGTGGTGTGTGGGGTCTGCGTGGGACATTTGCTGGAGACAGTCACTGAAGCACCCTGGACCTGGAAGCCTGCCCCTCGGTCTGCAGAAGAAGGAGCATGCCTGAGAAGCTGAGTGCCCGGCCTGCCCTCCACAGTGAGGACCGCCCACCTGAACTCGTAGCCTCCGTCCACACTGTGTTCAACAGGCAGTTTGACGGGTGGCCTTCCCTGGCTGCAGAGGGAGCCCTGGGGTCCTGGAGGCACAGCCCCTCCCAGGGCACAGCACTGAGAGGCCCCTCCCCTCCCCGGTCCCACCCTCCCCTGCCTGGGGTGGAGGACTACTGGGGGCCACTCCCCGCCCTGCTGCCGTTCCCACCCCCCCAGCCACGTCTCTAGGGAGCAGGACAGGTCTGCAGTCCCGTGAGACCCTGCCCACCCCACCCTGGGGAGAGGAGCCCCTCAAGAGGGGTGTCGGCCCCCAGCTGGGCCTGCTCGCCTGACTCTCCTTTGTTGGGAATGAAGCCTTCGATCTGGAGGCCCCTGGGAGTTTCCCGGCCAGTACACACCTGGGTCAGGACAGAACGAGCAACCCCCGCCTCAGGGCCAACAGCAGAGCTCTACAGCAACGTCACCAGGTCAGCCACGGCCTCCTGGGAAACCTCAGTGTTCCTGGTGGACAGGTGGCCTCCTTCCTGGGGGTCTAGAGTGGGAGTTGACAGTGTCCTCTGCAGGACGGTGGCCGCCCTCCTAAGGGGCTCAGGGATGTGGGGGCGAACACCACTGGGAGGTTAAGATTGTACTGAAATCAGTGCCACAGGGGTTGGCGGGGCTGCACCCGGTGCCCACAGGCCATCTGCCGAGGCCTCCACGCTCCACGGGGAACCCTGCACACGGGCTTCCGGGCCTGTGTCCCCCAGGAGGGGCATCCTGGTGCTGTCAGGAACTGGCCTGCTCTGCGTCTGGACAGGGAGGAGGAGGCTCCTGGCCCACCAAAGGCCAGCGTCACCTGGACGGGTGGCAAGTCTGTCCTCTGAGGTCCAAGGCCCCACCCCAGTCACACCCTGCCTTTGCTCCATGCTCACTGCCACGGCCTGGCCCCTATGGCCCGTCCTCGCCTACGGATGTGGGGTCTGGCTGGACTGTGCTGACCTGCACCAGGGACAGGCGGGACACTGTGCACCTGAGGGAGAGAGCCCTCTAGCTCCCGCCACGCCTCTCAAGGGCTGCTGGGACCCCAGCACTTGGGAGCAAGGGCAGTCTGACCGCAGTCCCTTGAATAAGTAAGGGCCAGTCGGGGGCAGCTCGCGAGGGCAGTTCCAGGGCACAGCTCTGTGGAGCGCTTCCTCCCAGGCCTTTGCTGCCTGCGCGGGGATAGCGACTGTTTTTCATGTAAAAAGGCATCTTATTGATGTTTAGCATGATTCAAACTTTGAAGGAGAACAGAACTGGTTGAAATTAAGCAGAGATGGACTCACAGATTTCTGGAGACAGACAGGTGCCCATGTCCCTGCCGGGGCAGCCGCTGGGTTCCAACCTGGGCAGACCTGCAGGGCGTGCTGGGGCCGGGCCTCCCCGCCACCCCCAGGCAGCACGTCTTCCCCTCCCCCGTCCCCTGCTGACACCCCACCCCTCTGCCTCCATCCCCCCAGCCCTGCAGCCAAGGGGGGCCATGGAGAACACCACCCACCTCTTCCCCCCACTGCACATTCCTGCAACTGTCCCTGTCACTACCCGTTTAAAGGGTGCAGGTGGCAATCCCTCAAAAGCCTCTCGCAAAGGTCCCCACAGCCCGTCTGGGCCCCTTTTTTAGGTGTGAGGATTGTCCTTGGCCAGAGGCCCTTGTCTCTGCAGGTCCCGTGGGTGGAACCCAGGCTCACCGGCCTTTGGAACTAGAAGTGCCTTGGCCATTGCTCCTGGAACAACACCAGTAGCCACGATTCATGTGGCCAAACGTCTGAATGCTATGAGGCACCCAGGGTGACGCCAAGTGCCCAGGACGTGAGGTGGCTGAGGCACCCAGGGGTGATGCACAGCACCCAGGACGTGCGTAGCCTGTCCCCACCTCTGCAGTCTGCAGGAAGGACTTGGGCATCGGGGCTTGCTCTCTGCAGGTGTCTGGTCCAGCTATGAAGGACACGGCCTGCGTAGACCTCAATCTGTTACCGTGTGCTTGACACCCTGTCCACGTCAGCCAGCACCGCAGCGTGTGCGCATGGGGACCTGACGTCCTTCCTCGCTGCCACCATGTGCCTGCCCTGCTTTGTGGGGCATCCCCGGCGGGCAGGGCCACATGCACAGGGCCACAGTGCCAGGCCTGCGAGTGCCTCTCCTGCTGCACATGTCACTGTCACCCTCCACAGGGTCCCTCCTGGAGCAGTGGTGTCCGGTGCCTGGGGTCACTACACCCAGCTGCTCCCACCCCGGGTCCTGCCCTCTCCTCAGGTGTACCCTCTGCTCCTGGTCAGTGGGTGGACAAGTGTGGGGGTCGAGGAGTTGGGCTGGAGGAGGTGGGTATCCCTTGGTTCCCTCCTGGGTCTCAGCAGGGCTGGCCCAAGGTGACCCTGGAAGGACAGGCAGCAGGGCATGAGGAGTGCCCGTGCCCTTCTGCCGCTTAAGCAGAGTGTACCTCCCATGTCCTGTCTGCTCAGGGTGGACACCCAGCCTGGTGAAGCACTGCTGCCTCCCGGTGAGGCCTCGGGATGCCTGGCCTGGACACTGGGCCCTCTCTCTTCCTAGAGCTCCCTTAGGTGTTGGTCAGGGAACTCTCTAGCACCTCTGGACACTCGACAGCCCGTGCGCTCCGAATGCTGCCGCTGACTGTCTCATCAGGTTTCTCTTCAGAGTCCTAAGAATCCTAAGGAGATGCCGCCGTCTCCATCATCCTGGGGCCCTGGGATCTCTGAGGACCTGCAGGGCAGCCCTTGCTCGTCTGCAGGGGGAACCCACACGGCTGCAACAAGGCTGGGCACAGCTGGCCCGTCCCCACAGAGCCCACAGCCTGACCGCCGACCCCATCCTCCTGGCCACTGTCCCAGGCCTCGGCATGGTATTTAACAGGGTGTGTAAGGTCGGGCGGTTCAGTGTGAGGGAACTAATTTACACAACACTGAATGGAGCGACACACGTGTGCACACAAAAGTGCGACTGCCGTCCCCCGAGTCGTGGGACCTGTGATGGGGACAGTAGATGGAGAGCACTGGGTGCAGGCATGTGCAGGGGCCCAGGAGGCACATCCCTGTGAATCTGAGATGATCAAAAGACAGCTGACCTCCCACCTCTGCAGTAAGATGTGCTTCCTTGTCCTCGAGACCGAGGCTGGCACAGAGGCCACAAGAGCACAGCAGTCAACTCTCCATGCCCAACTCCACTCCCCAGGCAGCTCCACTTACCCAGGGGCACCTGGCTGGCAGCTGCAGCTGGAGACCACTGACCCTTCACGGTGAGGACTCCCCCTCTGCCGACACCAACAGCTCTGTCTCATAGATCCAAGGAGAACCACTGGACACGGCCACAGTGAGAAGCTGGGCATTGGTAGGGACTGGGAACAGGACGGGGCAGGCAAAGGGCTCAGGATCCCCAGGATTAGCCATGGGATGGACACAGAGGAGGTGGGCAGTGGGCTCAGGATCCCCAGGACTAGTCATGGGATGGACACAGAGGAGGTGGGCAGTGGGCTCAGGATCCCCAGGACTAGTCATGGGATGGACACAGAGGAGGTGGACAGTGGATATAGGATCCCCAGGACTAGTCATGGGATGGACACAGAGGAGGTGGGCAGTGTGCTCAGGATCCCCAGGACTAGTCATGGGATGGACAGAGAGGAGGTGGGCAGTGGGCGCAGGATCCCCAGGACTAGCCATGGGATGGACAGAGAGGAGGTGGAGAGTGAAGTTAGGATCCCCAGGGCCTGGTGTGTGTTGAAACGTGTTCCTTTTGCAGACGGAGTGGGAGTTCAGGAGGACTGTGTCCACAAATGTCCTGGAGTGGGACAGCTTTGGGGACTCAGAATTGGGCCCGGCTGGTGCATGACAGGAAATGGAGCCAGAGGCCCTCTGGTCTGAGATGCCCTGGATCCCAGCAAATGGGTCCCCAGGGCAGAAGGAAGCCACATGACTCAGGCTGTGTCCCAGGATCCCTGCCGAATTTTCACAGCAGAAGGCGCATGGAGTCATGGGGTCAGGGATCAGGGGTGTGGGTGGGAGAGTCCTGTGTCTGGAGGGACCATGGGCATCCTCCTGGTGAGTGTGCCAGGAAGGTGGGTTCCCAGAGAGGTAGAAGCGAGTCAGCGTGGAGGCAAAGAAGAAAGGCCTCTGTGGAGCTGGGCTCAGTCCAGCAGCAGGGCAAGGGCTCCTGAGCATCAGGGGGTGAAAGACCACTAAGTGGGGTCATGGGGTCAGGGATCAAGGGGTCTGGTTGGGAGACCACTAAGTGGACCATCGGGTCAGAGATCAGGGGTTCTGGGTGGGAAACCAAAAAGTGGAGTCGTGGGATCAGGGATCAGGGGGTGTGGGTGGGAGACCACTAAGTGGAGTCATGGGATCAGAGATAAGGGGGTCCAGGTGGAAGACCACTAAGTGAGGTCATGGGGTTTGGGACAGGGGGTCTGGTTGGGAGACCACTAAGTGAAGACATGGGGTCAAGGATCAGAGGGTCTGGGTGAAAGACCACTAAGTAGAGTCATGGGTCAGGGATCAGGGCATCCAGGTGGACAACCACTACTGGGGTCATAGGGTCATGGACAGGGCATCTGGGTGGGAGACCACTAAGTGGAGACATGGGGTCAGGGATTGGGGGTCTAGATGGAAGACCACTAAGTGGGCCATGGATCAGGGATCGTGGGTTGGGTGGAAGACCACTAAGTGGAGTCATGGGGTCAGGGATCAGAGTTCTGGGTGGGAGACACTAATTAGAGTCATGAGGTCAGGTATCAGGAGGTTGGTTAGAAGACCACTAAGTGGAGTCATGGGGTGAGGGATCAGGGGGTCCAGGTGGAAGACCACTAAGTGGAGTCATGGGGTCAGGGCCAGGGCATCTGGGTGGGAGACCACTAATTGGGGTCATTGAGTCAGGGATCAGGGGGTCCGGGTGGAAGACCACTAAGTGGACCATGGGTCAGGGATCAGGGGATCCAGATGGAAGACTACTATGTAGAGTCAATGGGTCAGGGATGAGGGGTCTGGGTGGAGGACCCAGAGCAGGACCCAGAGCAGGAGCCAGAGCAGGACCCAGGGCAGGAGCCAGAGCACAGCGGGGTGCGAGGTGCTCGCACAGGCGTCCGGGAGCAGGACCTCGAGCGAGCAGCAGGTACCGGGGTCTGGAAACCCTAGAGCCCCCACAGAGAGGACGCAGGAGAAATCTGAAGGATACCACGTGGGTCTCCCTGGATCTGCGGCCGCGCCCCTCTCCCCTCTGGCTTCTTGTTTGGGTTCCATAGATTTCATTTAGTAGCACTTTTTAAGGGAGTAAGTCACTGCATATTTTAAGTCAGACAAAAACGTTAAGCCTGGCCACAGGCCGCGGGTCAGTGTGGCCACACCGCTCCCCGCCTGCTGCCCAACGGCCAGAAGGAATGGAGAGAGCAGGGCAAGGCACTTCCAGGACCTGATGAAACCCAGTTAAATTCAGGAGGCCTCCCTGGAGGCCACGGCACCTGCCTCCAAACCCACGGTGTGCTCCACAGACGTGCCAACCTCAGCTCAGAGGGAAACCTGCGTCCCTACCGGGCACACAGCCCCCCGTCAGGCCACGCAGCCAGCGTTCACCCAGCACTCGGTCACACGGGGCTTCGAGCCACCAGGCTGAGCCCAGGTGGTGCCAGGACCTCTCCCTTCATACCCACCCTGAGCATCCGACCTAGGTGTCCAGGGGTCCCGGGTCCTGGAACCAAGCCCCGGGGACAGTGAGGGACAACGGTCGGAAGGAAACAACTACCCTTGTCCATTACCATCAGACTGCTACAAGCAGAAAGCAAAAGAGGCCCTGCCCTCAGGGACCTTCCAACAGTGCCCCCCCCCAGGCCGCCGCAGAGCGGCCAGCCCAGGACGCCCCCAGCGCCTTCCCCAAGGCTGAGTGCCCTGTGGTTCCCAAATTGATTGTGCAGCCCACAAGGAGAGGGGCCGCGGAGCTGCCTCCGAAGCTCATCAGGTGAATATAGATTTGATTGATTCTCACTTGAAAAATTAAAATAAGATGGACATATCGTGAGACCAGCCGAACCTCTTACCATCTCAAGAACAGGCAGCACAGAAAAAGACGCGCAGATCGATGGGGAGCTCTCGAGTGAGACTGCAATAGCTCTGTCGTGTGAGAAATGTAGATTTGATAAATATAGATTTTAGTTAAATATACCATTAGGCAAATTGATAATTAAGCCAATTAGTTTTAGGTGATTTGACAGCGAGTGGTTTGGCTTCAAGTGATCTGGCTTCGGCCCAGCAGGAGACTCAGAACCCAGGCGGGGGTCACAGAAGACAAGAGCAGGAGGGTCTCTCAGTAGCCTCCAGGGCTAGGGCATCTGGGCCTCCTGGGGGCGGGGAGTGGCTGAAACCCCCTCTCCACCCAGCTGCAGGGCAAGTCACCTGGGGGCCCTGTGGGGAGCCCCACACGGCAGGGTCTTCCGAACACGGCCAGGCGGCCAGGTTGAGTGGTGGGTGAACCGCAGGGCAGGGGCCCAGGACTGGCCTCTCCCAGGACGGCCAAGGTCAGGTGCTCCTCCAGAGGCCAAGCTCCTGGGCTTGCCGACACCTTCTCCTCCCGGTGTCCTCTCTTGGCCTTTTCTCTGTGCAGGGCTCCCGTGTCCTTCCTCCTCCTGGACCAGGGCCCAACGTTCCAATGACACTTGACCCCACTGAGCTGCGCCGGGAGGTTGAGTCCAACACGGGCACTCAGGGACAGACCCAGACACCGTGGCCTGCCTGCCGCTCTCCTTCCTGCAGAGCAAATCCGAGCCGGTCCCAGGTGCTCCAGCCAACCCTGGCACGCGCTGCCCCAAGGTGACCCTTCCCAATGGAATCGGGACGTGCGGAGCTCTCCAGGCACCCTGGCTAGCCGTGGTCCACTGTGGCCTAGGATTGCCGCCATCCCTGGAACCCCGTTCTAACGTTGGCTCCCATGAGCCACCGCGGAAGACGGAGCAGGTCACCTGGACCCCTGGGCCCCTTTCAGACACCCCTCGGCCCTCCGTCCCCTCTGACTCCCCTCCTGGTCACCGGGCCAGGTGGAAGGAGCAGTCCATTGGCCGTTTGAGTCTGTCAGTTGTGTTCCTGTCTGTCTGTCAGAAAGTCTGATGTGGCCAAAATAAAACCCTGAGACCGTGGTCTGCCCAGCGCCAGCTCTGGGTCTGCGGGGCAGTCACCGGGCCTCTCATCAGCTGGAGGAGGCCACCGGGCCTCGGGGAGGAGGAGCCGCCCCACAGGCCCAGCCCTGCCCTGACGCCCAGCATCTCCAGCGTCTGCCCCTCCCCACAGTGAGAAGGGACAGGGTGGACAGCGAAGGCCTTCCTGGTCCCCTTGCATTGTGGTCCTCTCTGACACTGCAAGGAGCCTGGCCAGGGGCCAAGGGGATGCTCAAGAGTGGCTTCCCCAGCCCTCCTCTGGGTCACCAGCTCACGTCCTGAGGAACGCCGCGCCCTGGGCTCCAACGGCCTCGTGGGCAGGATAGAAACAGTGAGCAGCCAGGACGGGGGCCTGGGGCGAGGGACCTGGGCAGTGGGCGCGGTGGGCCCCCACAGGACGCCTGGGGTCTCCTGCTCTGCAGGAAGCAGACCCAGGGCAGAGCAGTAGCAGAGGCAGCCAGAGCCCATGCTCTCCTCCCTCAGCGGCGGCTCCTCCGGGGCCAGCCCGGCCGCGGCCTCTCCGCTCTTCAGGGCGGCCCCCTCCACAGGAAGCCACGTGCTCCTTGTCCAGCAGATTTAGGAGCACAGCAGGGTCCACGCCCCACCCACTGCCAGGAGGTGGCCTCGGGGTGGGCTGACCTCCACTCCAAGGCCTGGGCTGTGGCACCTCCGTCTGCATCTGGGCTATGGGCACCTGTCCCAGAGCTGCCCGGGGCCATCCAGGACGCAGGTGGACATGGAATGCCAGGGACCCTGGGCGCAGGAGAAGGGAGGTCAACAAGAGAAGGAGGTGGCAGAGCCAGACCCCAGACCCCTGACACCAGACGCCTGCCGTTGGCCATGTGGGCAGTGCCTGGCGGGTTCCAGGTCTGGCTCTGAGCAGAGCCTTGGCCACCCCTTCCTGGGGGCGCAGCTCAGAAACTCGAAGAACGAGATCCACCGACAGGGTCGCACTTGCCCCTCCACGAAGCCTGACCCACCGCCCATCTAACCCCCGCCCTTCCTCTGCTCCACCTCCAGACCCTGCTGCCCTCTCTTGCTCTGTGTCCCTGCCTGCGTCCCTTCTGGTGGCTGTACCAGGCTGCTCATCCCCGTCCCCTGCCAGTCTGTCTCTCCAGGAGGGCCAGAACCTCTGGTCTCCATACTGACCTGCTGTGCAGGAGCCACCAGTGCCTGGCACTCGGGAGGTGCCCAGGAGCCAGCCCTGAGGAAGCCAGGTCCTGGGGAGGTGAAGGGCTGCAGGCGGCAGGGCTGAGGTCCTCGGCCTCTCCCAGGCCCCACGATCCTGTCCCTGATGCCGCCAGGTGCTCGGCCACCTGCACACCCCGGCCGCTGCCTCCTCCTCCCACAAACAGGCCCAGATCCACAGCCAGGGACTCTGACAGAGGCTCGGTCACCTTGGAGACTGGGGAGGGTGACCCCTACAGGGTTCCAATGACACCCTGCTGAGCTGTTTGACTGTCACCTCATCACCTCTGTCTTCCCACAGTGTCACCTCTGTCTTCCCACGCCCCTGGAGGACACAGGCCACCACCATTTGTCCCTGCAGGGAAACTACTAAGGACAGTCACAGTCGGGGTGATGGTGGCCAAGGCCACCTGAAGGGCCTGGTCCCTCCTCCTCACCTCCTGGGACAGGACATCCAGGGAGTAGGGGGGCCCTGTGTGCAGCCCCCGGGGTGAGCAGGGAGGCCCTCTGCACCAGCATGTGGCCCACCAGCCCCAGCCCCTCCCTGCAGCAGGGCCCTCCAGGCCCTGTGGGCTGTCGGGCTGTGGGGGGGACATCAGGCTGCGAGGGACCGCCTTCTCCTCGCAGGGTTGAGGGGAGGGAAGCTGGTTAGGGTGGGGACAGCCTTGCATAGGGGAAAGGTGAACTGTGGCCCCATGCAGAGGAGGGCCTCTGTGTCCCCCGCTTCCAATCCCCAACACAGAGAGTGATTGCTGACCCTGCGCCTATTAGAAGGCCGGTGGGGTAGTTGTGCCTAGGGATGGTGCTCCTCTGGATCCCTGTGGACAGACCCCAGCATCCGCCCTGGTCCAGGGAATGAGCTGGACTGTGGACCCCACATCCAGGGGTGCAGGCCAGGAGCGCGTGACTTTGCCACAGGCCTCTGCACCGAGCATCTGTGCACCTGAACGTCCAGCCACCTGCAGGGCCATGGAGCCTGGGCCAGGGAGGTCAGCACCCCTACCAGCAGCTGGGGAATAACTGCCTTCAAGGACCCATGGGGCCCAGGCCGTTGGCAGCACTCACAGACATGTGTTCTGTGTCACGTGGTCAAGCCTGTGTTTAAACACAGCCTTCATTCTTAACACACGAGGGACAAGCCTCTGGGCTTCTTCAGAGCAAGGAAAGCTGACCCCTTCTGACCCTGTCCACCTGACTTGCTTCATGCTCAGGCCTCTCCTCTGCATGAAGGAGGGCACCTGCCTGTGCCTCCAGGGCACTTGCCCACCTGTGTCCAGTCGAGGAGGAGGCAGGAACGTCACAGAGTAATTAGTGGTGAGACCCTGCCTGACACAGGGCAGATCAAAGGACAAGGACAGTACCCAACTTTCAGGAGCTGTCCGGGGATTGCATGTGGGTCACTTCCTGGATAGAGGCATCTGGTGTCTAGGAATGACCAGTGGACATTTCCTCTGGCCAGTTGCCCAGGGACAACATGAATCTCTATCTGCTCTGCTGTGGCCTATACAGCACCTGATGGGTGTGACCTGCCAAGATGTCAATCAACCTGCTGATTGCAAGACATCATGAAGCAAGGCTCCGCCCTTGAAACCTTATCCCTGCTTTTGATGGCCCCCCTTTAATAAACCACCGGAGCCATCTTTCCTCTGTCTAATTCCAGAGCCCATGTGGACGAGATCTATCAGGGGCTTCGCTTTCTGTAAATATATTTCTGAGTATTTGAACTTTGTAATTTATTAATTACTAGGGAATAAATTATAAGGTGCCTGAGATCATCCTGAACAGAAGGAAGAGCCCCTTAATGACACTCTGGCCATCATCCCCCAGATACACAACAGTGTGTGGGGACAGGTCCTCCAGGGTCCTCTGTGGGCCACTCCTTCCTGGGACAGGATCAAGCAGGAGACCAGATGAAGGCTCTGGGACACCAGAGGGCCCACGTGTGGCCATACCTGCACGGCGTGGCAAGATACCACAGGTACAAGACACAGGGACTCCTTCACTGACCTTCACCACTGGACCTGGGGCAGGGAGCTTGTACTGTCCTAGGCAGAGTGCAAGAATGTGACCACAGAAACACACACCTCTGCTCCAAGGACACCTCTGCTCTGAGGCCACCTCTGCTCTGAGGTCTCCTCTGCTCTGAGGTCTCCTCTGCTCTGAGGTCACCTCTGCTCTGAGGTCACCTCTGCTCTGAGGTCTCCTCTGCTCTGTGGTCACCTCTGCTCTGAGGTCTCCTCTGCTCTGAAGTCACCTCTGCTCTGAGGTCTCCTCTGCTCTGAGGTCACCTCTGCTCTGAGGCTACCTCTGCTCTGAGGTCTCCTCTGCTCTGAGGGCTCCTGTTCTCTGCTCTGAGGTCACCTCTGCTCTGAGGTCTCCTCTGCTCTGAGGTCACCTCTGCTCTGAGGTCACCTCTGCTCTGAGGGCTCCTCTGCTCTGAGGTCACCTCTGCTCTGAGGGCTCCTCTGCTCTGAGGACACCTCTGCTCTGAGGTCACCTCTGCTCTGAGGGCTCCTCTGCTCTGAGGTCACCTCTGCTCTGAGGGCTCCTCTGCTCTGAGGTCACCTCTGCTCTGAGGTCTCCTCTGCTCTGAGGGGTCCTCTGCTCTGAGGACACCTCTGCTCTGAGGTCACCTCTGCTCTGAGGTCACCTCTGCTCTGAGGTCACCTCTGCTCTGAGGTCACCTCTGCTCTGAGGACACCTCTGCTCTGAGGTCACCTCTGCTCTGAGGTCTCCTCTGCTCTGAGATCTCCTCTGCTCTGAGGTCACCTCTGCTCTGAGGGCTCCTCTGCTCTGAGGTCACCTCTGCTCTGAGGTCACCTCTGCTCTGAGGGCTTCTCAGCTCTGAGGGCTCCTCTGCTCTGAGGTCACAATGGGACCATCATGGTGAAGATTTAAGGGACAGGGAAAAGAAAAACCCAGGAACTCTGCCAGTTGGCACATTGTCATTGTGGACGTTCGTATCTTGTTTGCTTAGTCCAAAGCCTTCAGTTCAGATTATGGTAGAAGACATATTAGATCAGGAAAAAGAGGAGGCCTCTCGAGATAGTCAGAAAGGGGAAGAAAGTTTAGATCAGAAAAAGCCATCAGGGGAAAAGTTACAACAGGAGGCTGCTACTAACACCTTTCTATCACCAGAAGGCGTAAGTGTCCAACCAACAGCTCCGCCTATGGGGCCCTCAACCCCCCTAGTTGATAGATGGGATCCTGAGACAGGACCTCAAAGATTAGCATGCCCTGTATTTGAACAGGCAGGAGGGCAGTGAATTCACTATGTTTTAGATTTCAAAATAGTGAAGCAGCTAAAAGAGGCTGTAACAACCTATGGTCCTCAAGCACCCTTCACTGTAAGTATGGTTGAATCCATTACCAACTTGAACATGATGCCAGCAGATTGGACTAGTATGTATAAAGTTGTGCTAAATGGAGGACAATACCTGTTATGGAAGGTTGCCAATGAGGAATTTTGCATGGAGACGGCTAGGCGAAATGCAGCAGCTGGTTATCCTCAGAGAAATCTAGATATGTTGTTAGGAAAGGGACCTTATGAAGGTCAGCTGCAACAAATTGCATATGATCCTGCTATATACTCAAAAATTGCTGCAGATGCAGTTAGGGCATGGAAGACTTTACAAGGACATGGAGATTTACAAGGTCAATTATCTAAGGTAATACAAGGAGCTAATGAACCTTACGCTGAATTTGTAGATAGGCTTATTCAAACAGCTACCAGAGTTTTTGAGGATACAGAACAAGCAATGCCATTAATTAAACAGCTAGCCTTGGAGCAAGCAAACAGATGGTGCAAGGAGGCCATTAGACCATGGAAACATGGAGATTTAAACACATATATTAAATTATGTAGAGACATTAATGAACAAGAGCAAGTCTTGGCAGCTGCAGTACAACAGGCTTTAGATGCCAGGCCAAGAACATGCTACAATTGTAAACAAACAGGACATTTTAAAAGGAGTTGCCCCATAAGAGGAGGGTTTAACAAAACTAGGTATCAAAGGAGTAGAATACCGGGTATTTGCCCACGATGCCATAGAGGGAGACATTGGGCTAATGAATGTCGTTCTCAAACCACTATAGAGGGTACTCCGTTATCAAAAAAAGAGACAAGGACCAGGTGTTTACCCACGATATCATGGAGAAAAGCATCGGGCTCTGTTGCCAAAAAATGGACAGGGGGCCCAATGCTCCAGGGCCCAAGACCACAAATATACGGAGCACTGGAGGAACCCAGCAACCCCATCAGGGTAGTGCCCAGGACACATTATCCATTAGATCTCTCATCAGACAAACCAGAGGGAGCGCAGGGTTGGACATCTGTGCCTCCACCAGAGCAGTACTAACTCCAGAGATGGGAGTTCAAGTCATTCCCACAGGAGTAAAAGGACCTCTTCCCCAAGGAACAGTAGGCTTATTATTGGGACGCAGTTCTTCTACACTAAAAGGTCTTATGATAAGTCCTGGGGTAATTTATCCCGATTATGAAGGTGAAATAAAATTATAGCCAGTTCTCCAAGAGGTATATCAGTAATTTCACCAGGAGATAGAATAGCACAGTTACTAATAATACCCAGCTTGCATGATAAATTTTCCAACCGTACTATAGAAAGAGGTTCCAGGGGATTAGGCTCCACAGGTGTAGATTGGGCTATGCTTTCTTTAAATTTAGATTCTCGCCCCATGCTAAAATTAAATATTCTAGGACATGAATCTAATGGGCTACTGGACACAGGTGCAGACCTTAGCATCATCTCTCATCAAGAATGGCCAAAATATTGGCCGTTACAACAAGCCACTCAAACCCTTCGAGGCCTAGGAGTGGCGACTAATCCCCATAGAAGTGCAATGGTATTAGATTGGAAGGATCCTGAAGGATGTGAAGGAACTATACAGCCATATGTATTGGATCATCTTCCTATAAATTTATGGGGACGAGATGTCCTAGATCAATTAGGTTTGACATTAACAAATAACATCAATCCAAATTCACCCACTATTATGGCTAGACAAGGTTTTAGGAAAGAAAAAAGATTAGGAGAACAAGAACAAGGTATAGCAGCACCAATTCAAATAGATCAAGGAATAAATAGACATGGATTGGGTTTTCAGAAGGGGTCACTGAGACAATAAAAATTACTTGGAAATCAGAAAGGCCAGTATGGGTTCCTCAGTGGCCCCTGACTAAAGAAAAGATACAAGCAGCCCATGACCTGGTCAAACAACAATTAGCGGAGGGACATATACAACCTTCTGTATCTCCCCATAATACTCCCATTTTTGTCACTAAAAAGAAACCTGGTAAATGGAGATTATTGCAAGATTTAAGAGCCATTAATAATGAGATGGCTATTATGGGATCTGATCAATCAGGGATTCCCCAATTGTCTGCTTTGCCATAAACCTGGTATGTTTTAGTTATAGATATTAAAGATTGGTTTTTTTTTTTCAATTCCAATTCATCCTGAGGATAGTCCACGTTTTGCATTTACTGTCCCTGCACTGAATCATGAAGGTCCCCATCAGAGATATGAATGGAAAGTACTCCCTCAAGGGATAGCTAACAGCCCAACTATGTGTCAAATTTAAGTTAACAAAGCAATCCAGCCACTTAGAAATCAAAATCCTGAACTACAAATATTTCACTATATGGATGATGTATTGTTAGCACACAAAGATAAAAACACATTGCTAGAATGTTATGCCACACTTACAAACTTATTAAAAAATTATAATCTAGAGATAGCAATAGATAAAGTACAATTAAATTTTCCAATTAATTATTTAGGAGTTCTATTATTCTCAACCATGGTCCGTCCACCAAAAATTCAAATACGAGTAGATCAACTCAAATCACTTAACGACTTTCAAAGTTATTAGGAGACATAAATTTGATAAAGCCTTATCTAGGCATACCAACAGGAGAGTTGGGACCTTTATTTGATATCCTAAAAGGTCCATCAGATCCAAATTCACCCCGCATGTTGACACCTGAAGCCATAAAGGCATTAAAAATCATTGAAACATATATGGAAAATATGCATTTGGATAGAATCGATATAAGTTTGCCTTTATTATTTATTGTACTACCAACAAAAAGTATTCCTACAGGAGTATTTTGGCAAGAAGGTCCATTATTGTGGACACATTTATCTTATTCTCCTAACACTATTCTTACTAGGTATCCTGAGGCTGTAGGACAATTAATACTCAAAGGAATAAGAGCAGCGAAGGGAGTGTTTGGAATTTCTCCCAATAAAATTATTACTCCATATACAATGGATCAAATTGATGAGTTAGCTAATGAGTTAAATACTTGGGCAATAATCGTGTGTAAAGCTAACATTTCATTTGATAATCACTTACCGTCTAATCCTTTATTGTCTTTTTGGTCATTGCATCCTGTAATTTTTCCAAAAATGACAAGAAAAACACCTATCATGAATGCTCCAAATATATTCACTGATGGGTCAAATAATGGTACAGCAGCAGTAGTTACACCTGATCAAACTTTTACATTTTTAGTACCCAAACAATCAGCTCAAAAGGTAGAGCTTAATGCAGTATTACAAGCTTTTGTGATGTTTAAAGATTCTGTATTTAATTTATTTTCCGATAGTCAGTGTATAGTTAATGGTATAGTATCCCTTGAAGATGCTGGTAGGATTTCCCCTTCCTCTACTGTTTTCTCTTTGTTTTCCACTATACAAAGTCTAATCTGGGACAGAAAAGATCCATTCTTTATAGGACATATCAGGGCACATACAGGATTGCCTGGAGCCCTTAGTTTGGGCAATGATTTAGCAGATAAAACTACACATGACATACATATTTTCTCTACACTAGAAGAAGCTACAAATTTTCATAAAAGGTTCCATGTCAATGCTAATACTTTACAAAAACGTTTTAAAATAACTAAGGAACAAGCTAGACAAAAACAATGTCAAAATTGTGTGACCTTTTTACCACAAGTTAATCTTGGAGTCCATCCTAGAGGACTGATACCTAACCATATTTGGCAGATGGACGTCACACGCTTGCCAGAATTTGGAAAATTAAAATATTTGCATGTTACAGTTGATACTTCTTCCGGATTTTTGATGGGCTCCCTTCATGCCAGAAAAATACTAAAGATGTTATAGCTCATTGCTCACAAAATTTTGCCACTGTGGGTGTTCCAAAACAGTTAAAAACAGATAATGCCCCTGGTTATATTTCTACCTCTTTTAAACAATTTTGCTCATCATTTGGCATTACTCATATAACAGGAATCCCATACAATCCTCAGGGACAAGGCATAGTTGAAAGAGCTCATCAAACTATTAAAATGTACTTATTAAAGCAAAGAGAGGGAATTGGAAAGGGGACGTGGAAGAGAGGTGCCAAGCCCAAATCCTGGCTTTGGCCCGAGTCCTAGCAGAAGGCGCTCAGCCTTCCCCACTCACGAGGTCCCTCTCAGACACCGGCTTCATTTGGAATTCTCGCGGAGATTCCTGGGGAGTTCGCATTGGTTGGGGAAGTGCCAGAGGAGGGATTTTCCGGTTGGTGTGTGGTGTTCCTGGAAGGGCTGCGTGGGTGGCGTTGGCGTGCAGTGCCAGGGAGAGTGGAAATAAAGTAGTTGCTGTTTGAACCTACAAGGCTGTGTGGCGGCTCGGTTATTTGTGCCCAGCCAGACTGCGGCACTCTACCACATCGGGCAGACGTGAGGGACTGTTGGCTTGGGCAAATCTCCTGGGCGCAATGGTGTGGGCAAGCAGGTCCCGTGAGCATGGGCTCTCCCTGGCCTGCCTGTGCCCCGGAGCCACAGGCCCCTCACCGTGGCCTCCCTAGTCTAGGCTGCTACTCCTGAGAGAAAGCTCAGGTGCAGATGGGGCATGAGGCTGGGCCGCTGGGGAACACCAGGTCCTCTGCAGCTCTTTCCAGTGACAACGTGGGCACAGCACAAGTCCGTTAAAGGAATTCCCAGGTGGGTTTAATGAGTGGCTCTGGCCAGCTGGTGTGGGGCAGGCTCATAGCGGGGGAGCCTCCGGTGCAGTGGGCAGCACACCAGCTCCAGCCACCGTGCGTCTTGTGGCTGCAGCCTCATTAGGCCCTGGGGCCTCTCATCTCTTTCCTCCCAGTCCCCAGCCTGGGGGACAGTGCTCGTACCCCACAGCAAGGGAGGCTGGGTCCTGAGGACAGGCCACTGGCAGAGCCCAGGACCCTGGCGGCTGTATGCCCTGTGACCCAAGGGACGAAAGTCCCTGCTACTCCAGGCCCTGAGAGCGTTCACCCTGATGGGCGTCCAGCCGGGCGGAAGTCCTCTACACAGTGGGGCGATGGTGGGCGCGTCCCCCTTCATCCTGCCACGGTGGCAGATGACGGGAGGATCTGGGCACTGAAGCAGGCTGGTCCTGCCAGATGGTCCTGCTGCGTGGCCACAGGCCGCGAGTAGAGCAGGTCCACGGAGCTGCTGGCCCGACCTCGCCCTGACCCCTCCTGTGTGTCGCGGCCCTGGTACCCTGGCCCCACGGGGAGGGCTGGGTTCCTCCTGCCCTTGCTGTGAGGTGCCTGCCTCCTGCCATCCTTCTGCCTGCGAGGATGGACCCTCCGCATCACCGGCTCTGCGCTTCTCTCCTCGAGCACTTTTCTGCCTGCATCCCCATACATTGCTACGTTGTGATTTCTATATCATTCAGAACTCCAAAAAGGGAGAAACATTTTCCGGTTCTTCCTTGGTCCGCGGCTTATTTAGACGTGTGTTCATTAATCCACAGACGCTCGGTGGTTTCCTAGTAGCTTGTCGCCGTCACTGTGCTTTGGAGTTCTCTACGTCTGTTTCTGCCCGTCAGGTGGTCGGGCTCCGTGTGTCCCGTGACCCCACCCTCCTGCCACGGTCACGTCAGTGGGTGGGCCTGGTGCTCAGGCTTGGGGCCTTCCTACGGGTGCTTGGTCTCGGGGTGACCTGCCAGTTACTGAAGAGGGTCCCGCGTTCTCCAGCCACGACCGCAGATCACCTCTTCCTTCCTGTAGCTCTGCTCCACAGGGTTCAAAGTTCTGCTGCTGGGTGCACACGGAAGCCCCCTGTCTTGGCCTTGTGAAACGTCACTCTCCACCCTGGACGCCCCTGGCCCCCAGGCTGCCTTGGCATCCGTGGGGAGCTGCGGCTTCCCAGCTTGATGGGTGCAGGCGCGACACACCTCGGCCCCGCTGGACTGGCTGTTGGTGTGGTGTTGGTTAAAGGGCTTCTTCTGAGGACGCCACACCAATTGGGCCCTGTCTGTCCTGCAGTCTGACGATCTCGGCCTCCCGTGCAGGGGTTAGGCCACTTACCTGTTGGGGTGTTACCTGGAGGGGTGTTACCTGGAGGCTGTTCCCTGGAGGGGTGTTCCCTGGGGGGGGGGTGTTACTGAAGGGGTGTTCCCTGGAGGGGTGTTCCCTGGGGGGGGGGGGTGTTACCTAGAGGGATGCTATCTGGGGGGATGTTCCCTGGGGGGGGGTGTTACCTAGAGGGGTGTTACCTGGGGGGGTATAACCTGGGGGGGTGTTACCTGGAGGGGTGTTACCTGGGGGGGTATAACCTGGGGGGGTGTTACCTGGAGGGGTGTTACCTGGGGGGGTATAACCTGGGGGGGTGTTACCTAGAGGGGTGTTACCTGGGGGGGTGTTACCTGGAGGCTGTTCCCTGGGGGGGTGTTACTGGAGGGGTGTTCCCTGTACGGCTGCTTTTGAGCCCACTGTCTTGGTATTTACTTGCTTATGCGGCTTCTGACCATTTTTCCTGGCTCTCTGGGGTTGACCGAGCACATTCACCTCCCACACACCTCCTAAGTCACCCTGCAGCTGGGCCTCTCTGTGTCTTTAGATCTCTCTTGGAGCATCTCTCTTCAATGAAGTGACAATTTGTCTTTCAACGCAGCCACCTGACAGCGAACCAGCACGTGACGTGTGGCGACTGCGACTGAGGGACTGGGTCTTCAGCATCATCCGACTCCACTTGGCTGCTGGTTGGTGGTCACTGCCACATTGGGTGGCTTCAGAGGCCACAGCATTTTGTCTTCCCAGAACCTGCCTTTGGACAGCGTATGCGTAACCTGACCACAGCGCGACCCGTCCTCCCTTTCAGCCTTGTGCTCACGAGGCCACGTGCCCAGTCCTCCTCTCAGCATCAATCTCCCTGGTCACTGAGCAGCCAAGGCCAGGGCTGAGGCTGTGAGGGGGCGGCCACCGCTCAGGGCTCTTCTTGGTTCCCCACATACCCACGCTCTGGGCTGACCTTGCTGGCCAGGCAGTCCACACCCACCTGTGGTCACTCCCTGCGGTCTGGGTCCACCCCCAAGGAGGCGACACACAGCACCAGGCCCACATCTCCACGTGCCAGGGAGGCTCGGCAGCATCATCCACAGAAGGGAGGTTGTCCCGACTCTGAGAACTGAAGACGCAAAGTAAACGCTCGAGGCCAACCTCCGGCCTGGACCGTTTCCTGCCCCAGAGCCTCATCTACAGACAGACCGGCATGTTTCCCTTAGAGGAAGAAGAAGCTCTGCGGCCTGAGTGGACCTCTCTCCCACTCTGAGCCGCAGTCTCCACGCTCCGAGCAGGGCTGGTGGCCTCCCAGCCCTGGCCTCGGGAGGTCAGTCTTCTGGGTGGGAAGGGGGCGTGCGGGGACAGACATGGTCCACACCGTGTTCCCTGAGGAAGGGGTTCTCCAGGGCCAGCTTCTGCTGCCCTCAAGACGGGTCCAGGAGCCTCGAGGTTGGCCTGGTGCAGGACGGAGCACCGCTCTGCCGAGCTGGCATGAAGGTGGACGTGAGGCCGGCCTCCAGGTGCCCATGCCAAGGCTCTGCTGGTGAGAGGCGCCGTCGGCCATGAGGACCAAGGGGGCGTCACGGCCCAGCCACCCCCCGGGCACACAGACCTGGCACAGCTCAGAGCCTGCCCCCTGTGGCACCAGGAATGCTCCGCCTGCAGACGGCGGCCAGGACCAGCAGGAGCAGAGGGCCGCGTGGACCCAGGAGCAGGCTGGACACTGGAGCCCCAGCATCAGGGTGTGGCAGAGCTCGTGGGCACGTCCCTGCTCCCAGCACAGCACTGGGCGTGAGCAGCCCACCCGAGCCCCAGGCTCCCAGTCAGAGAGGGCCACAGGGTCGGAGGGGGGGCCCACCAAGTCCAGCCGTGAGCCAGCGTGTGAAGCCCCGCTGACAGGGATGCAGGGCCCTGTGGCCCTGAGAGTGTCCCCTCCAAACCACATGCCAAGCTCAGCGGCCTTCAGACGGTGTTGGGAAGGGAGGCCTGTAATACAGGATGAGGCCCTGAGAGAGCCTCCTTCACAAAAGAGGCTTGAACAGCAGCGCCCCCTTCTGACCCTCCCCCCCTCTGCTTCCCCGGCTGGAGGACCCAGCAGCAGGCACCGTCCTGGAACAGACCCCAGGCCCCCAGACTCCAAACCCGCCACACCTCGACCTTGGACCTACAGCCCCAGGACTGTGAGGAGCAAATTCTTGTTCTTCATAGACTTCCCAGACTCAGGCGTGCTCTTACAGCAGCACACAGTAGACTGATCCGGGCTACATTCACAGCTGGACCCAGCTTCACACCAAGTAGGCTGAAGGCATCTAGGCGAGCCTCACCGAGGGGCAGGGGGCAGATGGTGGCAAAACTGGGAGGGCTGCCGTGTGCTGACATCCAGGTGGCCTCCAGGGGGGCGGGATGTGCACACTTCCTCGGCTCTAGAGGCAGATACACATGCGGTTCTGAGAACACCTACCCAAATGTCGATCTGTTTACAACCTGGACCTGGAGACATTAATTGAAAGGCCATCACACTGTTCACTCCTGGCTGGCACCTTGATCCATGGTGTTTTAGCCTGGAGCAGGAATTTCATTGCTGCATAATAACATCTTTTAAAATGGTGTTTTTCATGGTCGCACTTGACGGGAGCTGCAAAACTTGTCCAGGCACAATTATCCTGCCAGAGGCGCGGTGAGGGCGTTGTGAAGTCAGGAAGCAGCTGTTTTCTATGTTGCTATTTTCATTTCTCTAAATAAATGTTTACATATCTTATAAAGCCCTATCCCATGCAAATATTCATGCTTTTAGCCACAGAAGATAAACCACCAGGATCCAGGACAAGCCAATGGGTGTCGGGTCATTGCCAGGTCAGGACGAGGAGCTGTGACCACTGGGCACCTCCCTCCTGCTCCAGCACAGCTGGACTCTGGGAAGGACCTCTTCCCACGGGGAAGCCAGACGTCTAGGGGCTTGGCCGTGGAGGGGAAGAGTCCTCCAATGCATCTGGACCCAGAGGAAGGAACCCAGGTGCCCTCTCAGCACCCTGTAATAACTGAAAGTGATTTTAACTTGATCACAGTGGAATTCGACCTTTACGGGGTCTTGCAAATGTAGAAATGGGAGCCTATTATTCTGGAAGTTTTGAGATGTGTTAAAATCTTTCTAACTGGTCTCTTGTTTCCTCAAGGAGATTTTCTACTATCCATGTTATAGGATCCTAGTATTACTGTCATCACCACCATCATCACTATCATCAACACCATCATCACCACCATCATCACCATGGTCATCATCACCACCATCATCACCATGATCATCATCACCACCATCATCACCATCATCACCATGATCACCATCACCACCATCATCATCATGATCATCATCACCATGATCACCATCACCACCATCATCACCATGGTCATCATCACCACCATCATCACCACCATCACCACCATCATCACCATGGTCATCATCACCACCATCATCACCACCATCATCACCATGATCATCATCACCACCATCATCACCATGATCATCATCACCACCATCATCACCATGGTCATCATCATCACCATCATCACCACCATCACCACCATCATCACCATGGTCATCATCACCACCATCATTACCATCATCATCATCACCACCATCATCACCATGGTCATCATCATCACCATCATCACCACCATCACCACCATCATCACCATGATCATCATCACCACCATCATCACCACCATCACCACCATCATCATCATGATCATCATCACCACCATCATCATCATGATCATCATCACCACCATCATCATCATGATCATCATCACCACCATCATCACCACCATCATCACCATGGTCATTATCATCACCATCATCACCACCATCATCACCATCATCACCACCATCATGTGTCACCATCATCACCATGATCATCATCATCACCATTATCACCAACATCATCATGACAATCATCATCATCTTCATCATTACCATCACCATCACCTCCATCATCACCATCATCACCACCATCATCACCATCACCACCATCATGCTTATCACCATTATCACTGTCATCACCACCATCATAATCATCATCACCACCATCCTCATCACCATCATCACCTTCACCCCGTCAACATCATCACCATTAGCATCATCATCAGCACTTGCTCGTCACCACTGCCATAGTCACCATCACCCCATCCCCCCTTCACCATTAGCACCATCAACACCTTCATCATCATCCTCTTCTTCGCCATCAAAGGCAGTAACAGCAGTAATGTTCACCTGACTGGAGATCTTGCCCAGACCTTTCTCACAAGATGTCATTGAATCTGCCTGAGGCATGGCTAGGATGGTGGAGAATAAGGACCAGTGGCATTTGGGAAGGAGCTAGTACACAGGAGACTCATGGGAGTCACCAAGGTAGTGTCACTGAGGTGGCTCCGGCAGGGAACCCACTAGCTCTCTTACCTGAAGCTGTGAGGGGTCGGGGCAGGTGAGGAATCGTGGGCCCCTGGCCCCTCCAGTCCCCTTATTGTGCCTTGAGTCTCCTGTTTCCAGCTGCTTTGATCTCACCCTGCACCTACTGGAGGTCCCAGGAGGCACTGGGTGTGGAGGCCAGAGGCTGTGTCCATCTGGCTAAGACCCCTTGGCCGAGGCTCCTAAATGTCTTTGATCCGCTGGGCCATGAAGTTTTGTTAGAGGTCCCTCAAGCCTGGGGATCCTGGATGCTGAAATTATAAAAGAAACAAAAATTTTCTTCTGCCAGTTTCTCCTTTATTTAAAACACATACATTCTGCTGCCTATCTGCTAATTTATTCACTAGACATCAACGGCTCACTGCGGACACACCATGCTGCCCGTGGGCTCTGCTCACCTGGTCAGGAGCTCCTGCATCCAGAGACTCGAGCTGGAGGCATCTGGAAATCCAACTCCCCCACGGCCACTGTGCCCTCGCTGACAAGCAGGAGCCTATGGGGCCAGAGAGTGCGCCGTCCCTGTGCCCCATCATGTGCAGCCTCACCCCGGCTCCAGAGCTCCACCCGGTGAGCTCCCCTGGTCTCCAAAACCTGTGCCCTCTCCATCTGGCAATGCCAGCCTCCGAGACTGGGGAGAAGGCAAGGTCCAGTGCCACCAGAGGGGCTGCTGTTTGTTGGTGAAACAAGACACCCATGCGTAAGACCTTGACCACCACAGAGTGCATGGGGGGTATCGGGGAGGCCGTGAGCTGCTGCTGACCGGTGGCAGTGGTCACACCTGCCATCTGTCAGTCTGCCTGAGCACCCATCAGCTCCCGCTCCCCAGCTCAGGAGACGGCAAGGCCAGCCTCTCCTCTGCCTGCGCTACACACGGCCCTCAGCTCACCTTCCTGCCAACACCCAGGGACCCAATGGCCTTGACACTGGCCTCCATCTTCAGCATCGCAGCAAATGAGCCCATGAAGGAATAAGAGCAAGACCAGGGGTCCTGGAAGGACTTGGCTGCTCCCCAGGTCCCAGCGTCCTCGTGGGACAGTAGAGCCCACTGGGCCAGTGCTGGGCAGGGCCAGTGCTGGGCAGGGCCAGTGCTGGGCAGGGCCAGTGCTGGGCAGGGGCAGTAAGGGTATCCCTGCCCACTGAGGCACTGGGGAGGAATGAGCCTCCTCACCTGCATCTCTTGTGACTTGGCAGTGACCATAAAGGCCACAAGTTGACCAGGAGGAAGCCTGACGTGGACCCCCCCACTGGGGCCAGTGGCCCTGTGTATGGTTTGGCTCTGCCATGACCCCAAAGCTCCTGTGTTGAAGGCATGCCGGTGGTGCAGAGGTGGGACTTGGAGGCGAAGACCAGATCATGAGGGCTCCAGCCTCATCTGTGGACCAGCCCACCGCTGGATTAACCCATTGATAGCTGGATGGACTCCTGGGAGGCGGGCCCTAGGTGGAGAGGGACTGTCCTCCCCCAGGCTCTTCTGACTTTCTGTCTCCTGGAGGCTGTGAGCTGACCTCTCTTCCCTCACACCCTTGCACCATGATGCTTCTGCCTTGGAGCCTACTGACTCCTCTGAAAATCTGAGCCAAAATAAATAGTCCCCTAAACTGTTCCTGTCAGGTATGTGGTCACGGAGAGGAAGAGCTGACCTACCTGGAAGCCAGCCTCCCGCAGACTTCCCGTGAGCAGGACTCTGTACCTGGTGGGGCTGCCACCCTGCCACCAGCCTCACCCCCCCATGCTGAGCTCTGTGGGCCCAGGAAGGACAGTGGGCTCCCAGCAGGGCAGCAGCCTCCGTCCTGGACCCACTGGATGAGCCCAGGCGTTCTCCTTCAGCCTGCAGGGGCAGGACGGACCCAGCCGGGGTGAGCTCCGGGACACTCTCGGGGTCTCTGTCCTGCCTGCACTGCCTGGGCGGCGGTCTCCAGGGAGACCCCACCTGCCCCCGAGGTTGATCTCACCCCCAGGCTCCGAGGACCACTTGAGAAGGCGAGTCGGAGAGCCTGCATCGCCTTCAGCCACGGCTCAACACGTGTCCCCTGTGCTGTCACTCAGGTGGGGACGTGCTGCATGGACCAGAGAGGAGCCTGCAGAGACTGCCTGGGAGCCCAGGAGTCGGCTGCTCCCTGGGCCTGCCCCGTGCTGGCCATTCTGATGCATGGCTCCCCACCTGGTGGCCACCTTGAACTATTTGAGGCACCTCTGTCTGTAAGGGCTGTGGCGCCGCACACTCTGTGTCATTTATATTTATAAATCATCTGATCCCAGCCTGGAAAGACAGCTGCTAGAGCACCCGCTCGGCCTCAGAGCCTGGAGCACCCGCTCCGCCTCCCTGGAGGAGGGGAGGAGGGGAGGAGAGCCAGGGCCTCTGCCGACCCCCAGCTCCAGAGCCTGGCCTCCTGCTGCCCAGCTGCTCGGATCTCACCCTGCTCCTGCTGGAGGTCCTGGGAGGAGCTGGGTGTGGAGGCCAGGGGCGTGTGTCCCTCTGCCTTAGACCCCTTGGCCGAGGCTCCTCAGTGTCTTTGATCTGCTCGGCCAGGGTTTCATCTGGGACCAGCTAGAGAAGTTCAGGAATGTTCTCCTGGGGCTCCAGGAAGCACCACCAGGACCTGTCTGCCTCAGTCAGCAATCAGCTTCCTGCAGAGGCCCGGACCCCAGATCCTCTGAACCCCCTTCCCGAGCTGGAGCACCCACTCTGCCCCCCTGGAGCACCCGCTCTGCCCCCTGGAGCACCCTCTCTGCCCCCTGGAGCACCCACTCTGCCTCCCTGGAGCACCCTCTCTGCCCCCTGGAGCACCCGCTCTGCCCCCTGGAGCACCCACTCTGCCTCCCTGGAGCACCCTCTCTGCCCCCCTGGAGCACCCTCTCTGCCTCTCTGGAGCACCTTCTATGCCCCCTGGAGCACCCACTCTGCCCCCCTGGAGCACCCACTCTGCCCCCTGGAGCACCCACTCTGCCTCCCTGGAGCACCCTCTCTGCCTCCCTGGAGCACCCACTCTGCCCCCCTGGAGCACCCACTCTGCCCCCCCTGGAGCACCCTCTCTGCCTCCCTGGAGCACCCACTCTGCCCCCCTGGAGCACCCTCTCTGCCTCCCTGGAGAACCCTCTCTGCCCCCTGGAGCACCCACTCTGCCTCCCTGGAGCACCTTCTATGCCCCCTGGAGCACCCACTCTGCCTCCCTGGAGCATCCACTCTGCCCCCCTGGAGCACCCTCTCTGCCTCCCTGGAGCACCTTCTCTGCCCCCTGGAGCACCCACTCTGCCTTAGAGCCTGGAGCACCCTCTCTGCCCCCTGGAGCACCCGCTCTGCCCCCCTGGAGCACCCACTCTGCCTCCCTGGAGCACCCTCTCTGCCCCCTGGAGCACCCACTCTGCCTCCCTGGAGCACCCTCTCTGCCCCCCTGGAGCACCCTCTCTGCCTCTCTGGAGCACCTTCTATGCCCCCTGGAGCACCCACTCTGCCCCCCTGGAGCACCCACTCTGCCCCCCTGGAGCACCCACTCTGCCCCCCCTGGAGCACCCTCTCTGCCTCCCTGGAGCACCCACTCTGCCCCCCTGGAGCACCCTCTCTGCCTCCCTGGAGAACCCTCTCTGCCTCCCTGGAGAACCCTCTCTGCCTCCCTGGAGAACCCACTCTGCCCCCTGGAGCACCCACTCTGCCCCCCTGGAGCACCCACTCTGCCTCCCTGGAGCACCCTCTCTGCCTCCCTGGAGCACCCACTCTGCCCCCCCTGGAGCACCCTCTCTGCCCCCCTGGAGCACCCACTCTGCCCCCCTGGAGCACCCTCTCTGCCTCCCTGGAGCACCCACTCTGCCCCCCTGGAGCACCCTCTCTGCCCCCCTGGAGAACCCTCTCTGCCCCCTGGAGCACCCACTCTGCGTCCCTGGAGCATCCACTCTGCCCCCCTGGAGCACCCTCTCTGCCTCCCTGGAGCACCTTCTCTGCCCCCTGGAGCACCCACTCTGCCTTAGAGCCTGGAGCACCCTCTCTGCCCCCTGGAGCACCCGCTCTGCCCCCCTGGAGCACCCACTCTGCCCCCTGGAGCACCCACTCTGCCCCCTGGAGCACCCGCTCTGCCTCAGAGCCTGGAGCACCCGCTCTGCCCCCTGGAGCACCCGCTCTGCCTCAGAGCCTGGAGCTGACTCTTCCAGGGGCCAACGACCCCCGACATTTGCCCGACAGGCTGCAGGCTGTGGGACTGTCCGTGGTCCCTCTTGTCCCTCTCTAGAGCTCTGACGTTCCTGAGACAACCCTCGCCTGCCTCACAGCCACAAGCAGAGGACAGAGGACTCGGGGTCTCCTCAGTGACTTGAGCCCTTGGCTCCCGAGTCCTCCCAGCTGTCTCCCTCTGTGCTGGAGTGCTCCCGGCGCTCCCTGGGCTCGCTGCCTAGGACACGCGGCCAGCCCTGGTGGTGTCCCTTGCTCTGGGCACTCTGCGTCCTGGTGGCTGGCTGATGGGCACATGATGGGGCTTCCCTCCTTCTGCTCGCTGGCCTCAGGGGCCACAGTGGCTGCACCTGCCCCATCAGTAGGCCCACCACTCTGTTGAGAGGAGCTGTGGGTCTCTCCAGCACCTGCCCACCCCTCCACACTGCCCGGGTCCCCTGTCCTGCTCCGAGCTGCCCGGTCTCTCCATCCCACATCTGTGCACCTGCTCTGCTGGACCTCGGCTGGTGCCGCTGGGCAGAAGCCCCGGGAGGAAAGGTCAGGAGGCAGAGGCCCCCGCACACTCTCAGGACGGCTTGGTCTGGACAGCACTCCGAGAATCCCCTTTGGTGGGCAGTTTTCTCATGGCCACAATCTCCCTGGCTTTAAGCAACACCCCGTCTCTCAGTTCTGTGGTCACAGGCCAGAAATGGGCCTCACTGAGCCAAAAGTAAGGCAGGGCCCCTGCCAGAGGCCCCAGGAGAACCCGCGCCCTTCCCCTGCCAGGCTCCTGGGGCATCCACGTCCCTCTGACCTCTCTCCTGGGCTCCCTGGCCCTGGCTCTCCTGCCCCCTGAGGATCCTGGGAAAGGAGCCGGGCCGCCCAGGGCACCTGGTCATCTCCCACCTCAGGATCCCTCACCTGTCCCTTAGCCATGACAGGAGACACTTTTCCATGACCCAAACACTGGACACGATCATCTTAGGGGCTTCTATTCAGCTGGCCGCAGGCACTCAGGCTTATGACCATTTTATAGCTGAACAGGGAGGCCGAGGCTGAGATGAGGAGGACTTCCCAGGGCCGTCCCCTGGCCAATGGCCTGAGGTGGTCCTCCTCCCCCATCCCTCCAGGACGGGCTTTGTGTCCACCCAGGACGGCCACCCACACACTCTTTGGGGAAGGATTGGCCTGAGGTACAGAGGAAGGGGCAGGTCCTCTAGGGAGGGGGCAGCCGGCAGCCAGAGGCTGCAGCCTGAGGACGGGTCGGCAGGAAGGTGCCTGTGCTGGCTGCAGAGAGGGAAGCGGTTCCCAGAGCTTGGAGCAGGCTCCACCCGAGGTGCCCTGGTCTGCGTCGGGGAGAAATTCCTCAGCGGCAGGCCCCTTGGTGACCGCCCAACCAAGCTGTCTCTACCGAGAAGCTGCCGTAGCTCTGCCAGGAGGCAGATGGGGCAGCCGGAGGGCGCTGCAGGACGGAATCAAGGGCCCCAGCTTGGTATCCTGGGAGCTCATGGCAGCACCAGGACAGAGCCACAGGCTGAGAACATGCTGACAGCCCCAGCTCCTGGGGCTCTCTGTCCTCCAGAAGTTACAACCAGAGGCAACCAAAGACACGAGTCACACAGAAAACCAAAGCCAATGGCAGGGAAAGTCGGCCATGCCAATCACAACACTAAACGTAAATGGGCGAAAAAATCCAACCACAAGCAAGGCTCTGACGCAGAGGAAAGGCCCCCTCTAGGCTGTCCACAGGGGACACACCGAGTGCTCGGAGACAAGCTGAGAGCAGAAGTGGGGAAGAGGATACGTCCCTCAAACCGCAGCCACCTAGCTGGCATGGCTCTCTGACATCAGGAAACTCGGGCTTTGAAATGAGCACCTGACTGGAGGTTCAAGGGCTCTCTACCAGAACAGAGACGGCCCAGTTAGGACAGTCAGCAGTGTGCGCCCCTCTCAGTGTCCCAGAGGAGGAGGGCCCAGCTGGGGTGGAGCTCTGTGCCCCTGCACCACCAGCCCCTCTGACAGTGGCCCTGCCCCCATCTGGGTCTCCTGTGCTCACCCAGGGAGGTCCCTGGAAGACCCAGCCGTGGACAGGAACCGTGAGCACTCAGTGGCCCCGCTCAGCCTCCCTGACCCGCTGAGGTTCCCGTGGACCTCTTCTCATGCCCTGCCGAGGTGGCCATCCTTCCTGCTGCTCTGAGGGGCCAGCGCTGCCTCGAGGGCCTGCCCCTCCTGCACTCCTGCTGCCCCAAGGACTCAGCAGCCCAGGGTCCAGGGAGAGTCGAGACTGTGGGTTTCCTGGTGTCCTCACCGTCGGGCGGGAGTGAGCCTCCCCGGCTGTGTCTGTCTCCGACAGCAGCAGGACCTGAAGGTGGTTTTCAGCAGAAAATCCTAACCCCGGGGCTCGGCCACATCCAAGCAGCCAGCGTCACCTGGAGGAGCTGCCCAGCGCGCGCCTGGGCCTCAGATGGGCAACCCGCTGTCTGGTCCCGGGGAGTAAAGAGCAGGGAAAACGATGTCCCCCTGCTGGGTCTCTGGAAGGCTGCCATCACGGGAGCTGCGGGACGGCGCTCTCAGTGCCCACCGCCAACCCCACCCCCATCTGCTACCTGACAACTGTCCAGCTACCAGGCGGGTAGGCGCCTGGGCCATCGCTGTGCCCAGGGCCCTGTGCTGAGCACTTCCTCCCTTGACGAGCAGGTGGTGGGTGGAGTCTGGGGGCGTGGCCTGAGAGCAGGGCGTGGAGACAGGTGGGTGTGGACAGAGATGGGCGGCCTCTGACCACTGAGGGGCACCTGGACGTGCCGTGACTTCTCTTGGGGAAGAAAACTGTGGAGGCTGGAGAGCCACAAGAGCTTCCTGAGCTGAGGTCACCACACCCTGTCACCTGTACTGAAAAGGATCCGGGTCGTGGGACAAGGAGGCCACCTGCCCAGGCGGCTCCCGCGTGGCATGGCAGGCGCTCCTGCCCAGGTCCTCTGGCCTCTGAGCCTGAGCTCGTGGCCCCCCGCCACCCAGGAGGGAGGCTGCTACACCCAGACTGGCATGGGCCACCCTGCCTGTCACTGTGAATGACACCGGCAGGCCACCAAGCCACCACACTCCATGGTCTGGACAGGTGTCAATTCGCATTCTTACCTCTGCAAAACCGCTGGCCTGTTTACACCTCCCCCGGTGACAGGCTGGAGAGCCACGGAGAGTGTGCCCAACGGACACGGGGACTCGGGTGGCACCCCCAGCAGGGGCGGGGCGAGGGAGCGCCTCACAGGGCTGGACTTGCATGGAAGGGCAAGAGATCGGTGGGGCGTCCATCACAGAGCGGTGGCCACAGTAGGGTCCTCAGCAACTGCTTTTCCACATGCGGGTCTCTTCTCTGAATGTGGTTCCTCGGCCCTACCCAGCCCAGCACCCACCACCCCTCAGCGGGTGCCACAGAGGGGATGAGGCGTGCCCAGGTGAGGGACCTTGTCCAGGCCTTCTGGCTGGGGGCCACTCGGGTACCAGCTCTGTTGGGAAGGAGTATAACGTCATGTTGACGTAGTTGTTTATTTAACAACTAATAAGTTCGTAAGAAAAGGGTATGAATCGCCCGCCACAGGCTCAGGTGGCTGACCCTGCTGGAAAGGTGCGGACCTGACTCATAATAGAGACCAAAGTTGAAAAGACGCTTTGAATCCATGTTACAGCCACAGAAAGATGTTCCCTGGAAGAGCCTCACTTTGAAATGTGCCAGTCAGGGGCATCGGCAGCCTGGAGGGGCTGTCCTGGGGGGCGTCCCTTCCCGCTGACCTCCCCCCAGCCCTTCTCTGGCAGAGACAGTGTCCAGGGTGACTCACCTGCCAACCTGCTGGGCCACATGCCCAGACGGTGGGTCAAACATGACCCTGAGGTGTCTGAGGGTGTTTTCTGGCTGAGGTGACATCTATGGCCAGGACCAGCATAAAGCAGGTGGCCCCCCACGGTGTGGGTGCACCTCCTCTAAGCAGTCTCAAGCCTTGAGAAAACACAAGAAGCTCTGTCCACCACTCTCCCAGGTCCCCGCCTGCCACCTGCTCTGCAAATCTCAGACTCACCCAGTCACGTGAGCAAATTCCTTAACATGCACAAATACAGACGGACAGACGGGTGGCTCTGCGCAGCCCCATGCACACCTCTGCTGGTCCTGCTCCGCCGAGCACGCCGGCCCGTACTAGCAGGGAGGGATCTGCAGCCCTGGTGGTGAGAGTCCTCCTGGCCAGCCCAACGGGCCATGTCACAGGCACTGGTGATGGGCTCCCTGGGCAGCGTGGAAGTGATGCTGGGCCATGCAGAGTGCTGCGAGGTGGCTGCTGTGCGTGAGCTGAGCTGGAAGCCGGAGCCCAGCTTGTTCACAGAGAGCCTTGCTGCTCCTGTGACCAGGTCTTTCAGTGGGGTCCATCAGCCTTTGTCCCCTGTTGGGGTTCCCAGGATGGCCATTGTGAGACTCGCACAGTCAACTGAACTTAGTTAAAACAGCAGCCAGCCAGATGCAGTAGCCATGCCTGTAAGCCCAGCCACTCAGGAGGCTGAGGCAGGAGGATCACAAGTTCAAAGCCAGCCTCAGCAACTTAGTGAGGCCCTGAGCAACTCAGTGAGACCCTGTCTCTCAATTAAAAAAAATAAAAAGGGCCGGATGTGGCTCAGTGTTTAAGCACCTCTGGGTTCGCTCCACAACGCCTCAGCCAGAAAGCCAGTCCCTGTGTGCATGAGGAAGGGTCCGCAGGGCAGAGGAGCCAGGCATCGGGGTGGTTGGTGCAGGCCTGAGAGAGGCATTCAGCAGATGCACCAGCCGGAGTCCTTCTGCCCATCAGTAGTGGGTCTTGCCCCCACCACAGCAGGGAGGATGGTCAGCAGTTTCAGAGGAGGGACCAGTGGAGGCAGAGGGCAGGCGTTTGTGTGATGCTCTCCTGGAGGGAACGGGGCTCCTGTGCATGTGCCCTCTGCAGCCGGAGCCCCGCCAGCACCTCCACCCACTCCCCAGCCCTCCCGGCCCCTCCCTCCCAGAGACTCCACCCTCCAGCTGCAAAGGCCGATGGGTCATCACGGTCCAAGCCTGGCCATGCATCAGCACCCATCACAAGCTGAATTCTGTGATGCTAGCTGATCTCGGGGGCAAAACCAGGGTCTCCTGGACCAGCCCCGTGTGGACGCTGCTGGAGATGTGCTCTTAAAATCCCCTGCTTTCCAGGCAGAGCTTGGAGGAGTGTGGCGTGGGCACAATGCGGTAGAGAGCCCCGAGGTCCATAAGCCACCAGAGAGCGTGGCGGGCGAGCAGGCACTAGCTCTGAGCCCCCAGTGCCTCCGTGATGCCCACATGGCTCTGGTGCCCTCAGACGCACAGGCTGCTGGGACTGTTGGTCAAGGCTGGTTTGAGACCCCGTGGAGGTGAAATGCTTCTCCACTGCACTCAGTGAAGTTCCTCTATTCATCTGTGGCCCCGGCTTGCTGGGAAATTCCAGGTGGGTTAATGGCAGGAATAAAGCTCAATGCTGGGCAAAGCCCAAGGTGCCCAGCACCCCTGAAGCCAGGAGCTGTCCCCCCGGGCAGGAGGGGTGGCCCATGACCCTCCCCTGGGGATGGACCTCAGTGAGGCCGGGCTCATGGCTGGGAAAGGAGCCAGGGCTGCACACCTGCCGCCGTTTACCTGCATTTTACTCTGGGAACTGGTGCTCCGATAGCGTTAATGGGTGGGAGCCATGATTCTGGGTCTTTGTGAACTTGACCCCAAGAGCAGAGGCCCACAGAACCCCTGCACCTCCAGCAAGGCTCAGAGGAGAGCCCCGCCCTTGGGGACCACATGCTACCCTGGCCAGTCCCAGCCTCAAGGTCTACCCATCAGGGCACATGCTGACCTCAGAGGTGAGTTCTGGGAGGCTGGGACACGTAGGGTCCCCCCTGCCTGCCCTGGGACCTCCTGTCTCCCCACGTTCCCCACCTTTCCTAGAACAGCCTCCCACTCTGAGGCCATGAGGTCCTTTCAAGGACTGTTGGGTTGTTGGTGTGAGGATCCTCGAGGGTCCACCCCTGAGCAGGTCCACCCCTGAGCAGGTCCACCCAGGCACTGCCAGGAGGCACCCACACCCTTTGTCAACCCTGCAGTGCCCCAGGCTCTGGCCACCAGCCCTGTCACCAGCACCCACCGGCACTGGGGAAGAAGGTCCCCCAGGCATGACGTCAGGTCAGAGTTCAACATGACGTGGGACTGTCTCTGCAGGGTGGAGCAGGGACGCCAGGGTCTGGCGAGACTTTCTGGCCACTTAGGAGCCAAAAGGAAGCCCAGCGCAAGGATCCCTGGAGGCCGAGGAGTGAAGCGGCCCACCTGTGGGGTCTCCTGGCCCCTCCCACCTCTGCTGGCCCTCCTGTGGGCCTCCTGGCCTCTCCCAACCTCTGCCAACCCACCTGCAGGGCCTCCTGGTCTCTCCCACCTCTGCTGCCCTCCTGTGGGCCTCCTGGCCTCTCCCACCTCTGCTGGCCCTCCTGTGGGCCTCCTGGCCTCTCCCACCTCTGCTGGCCCACCTGCGGGGTCTCCTGGCCTCTCCCACCTCTGCTGGCCCACCTGTGGGCCTCCTGGCCTCTCCCACCTCTGCTGGCCCTCCTGTGGGCCTCCTGGCCTCTCCCACCTCTGCTGGCCCACCTGCGGGGTCTCCTGGCCTCTCCCACCTCTGCTGGCCCTCCTGTGGGTCTCCTGGTCTCTCCCACCTCTGCTGGCCCTCCTGTGGGCCTCCTGGCCTCTCCCACCTCTGCTGGCCCACCTGCGGGGCCTCCTGGCCTCTCCCACCTCTGCTGGCGCACCTGTGGGGCCTCCTGGCCTCTCCCACCTCTGCTGGCCCTCCTGTGGGGCCTCCTGGCCTCTCCCACCTCTGCTGGCCCAGGGGCTCCTAGAGGAGGCAGATGGACATGAGGTGGCAGATCGAGGTCACGCAGGGAGCACAGTGTGTCTCAGCCGGGTCCCCAGGCACGGACACAGAGCACAGCTGGACATGGGCCTGTCTGCAGCTGTGACACGTGGGTGGGGGCTGAGGTGGAAGGACGAGGAGACGGGCCACAGGCTTGGGACATGCTCAGTGCAGCCCTGAAGGCCACAGAGAGAACCAGGACTCCACTCGGGTCAGCAGGAGCCCTGGGTGCGTCCAGTGCTCAGGGAGATCGTGGTGAGGCCCTGGTCTGCAGGTGGGCCTCCTCTGCCATGTGAGAGGGGACAGAACACAGGTGTGTCCAGAGAGGCCAGCAGTCTTTCCTGAGCTGTCCTTCAGGTGGGAAGTGAAGGGCACACAAGTTCCCAGCAGGTGAGCCAGGTCAGCGTGTACAGGGTCAGACCTTTGCAAGAGGAGGGGTGTCCTGGTGGCTCTGGGCACCTGGGACTCCACAGAGGCACCTGCCCCCCGAGGTGCAGGCCCGGAGAGGCCTGGGGTAGGCAGCACGGGGCTCCCCACAGCATGGTCTTTGGAGGGGCCAGGCAAAGTGCAGCTGGAGCCAGGCGTCCAGGAGCCCCGAGGGCAGCCAGCAGCAGCTGCCCGTGTGGCACTGATTTGGCAGAATGGCGCCTGCCTGGCCCCGTGGAAGTTGCAGTGTTGGCCAGACCCTGCCCAGGCTCCTGGGCCAGGACACTGGCCAGGGCTTTAAGAGACCCTCTCCTGAGGAAGCGTGGATGGGGACCTGAGCTGCAGGCCTGGCCAACACGGGCCTGCTCTGGACAACCCGCTCCTCTGTCCCGACCTGTGAGTGCCTCCGACCCGCCACGGCCTAGACCGGAAAGCAGCTGCAGGCCCCGGAGGCTTGCTAAACACCCAGCGTGATTTCTCAACATTTCCCTATTTCTGCATCTTAAAGAGAGTGGAAGTTGATCCGGTTCAAGATCCTGCCGGGAAATTGCTCATTTCGCCTAACGTGTCTTAATAATGACAGTGACATCGAGGTTAATTGCCTAATCTGGGCTGCCACGGTGCAGGCTGTGAAGTCCCCACGCAATCTGTGCTGTAATGAGTGCCAGGCGTCCATGTTGGAACTGCTTCCACGGCCAGGAACAAGGCAAAGTGATCTGGACGTGGCCGTGGACCGTGGGTGCTCTCCCCCGTGGCCAACAGCCCTGGAGCCTCTGGGTGGACCTGGGCTCACCTTCAGAGGCAAGGCCTTGAGGAATGACCGGGCAGGTTTGGGAATGTGTCTATTCCAGGGTCCCTAGGGGGTCACCAGAGCTGCCTTGGGAGCCCCGAGCTCTCAGCTAGCATGGGCTCCGGCTGGCCGTCCTAACAGGAGGCCCCTCGAGACTCCCATTGTAACTTCAGTCCAGCCAGCGTTTGCAGGTCAGAGGATCCAGGCTCGGCTGAAACCAGGCCCCCTGGACCTCGCCCACCTTGTCTCCTGTTCCTCCCAGAGCAGCATGTCCCCTCGCCACTGTGCCTACCGCACCGCAGCCCTGCCTTGTCCCCTCCCTGGGCAGTGACATTCCTCTGAGCCTGCTGCTCCCCATGCCCAGGGACGAGTCCCAGGGCAGTGACAGACAGTGGTCAGGACTGACCAGTGCAACCAGGCCAGACTCACCCCACCTGCCTCCAGTTCCCACTCGGTTAACCCACCAGGGAATAATGAGCTGATTGGGTCAAGGCCCTTAGAACCAATCTCTTCTCCTCTGAACCCTCTCGCATCGCCTCTCACGTGAGCTTCCGAGGGACACCTCATATCAAACCGCCACACCAGGGAGGGTGACCAGAACCTGAGAGACAGGCCCTGAACCCTCACCCTGCCCCCAGGGAAGCCCTCTGCACCCTGTCCCCAGTGACAGGCACCTCGCTTCCACCCAGACTGGCCCAACCCAGAACCAGGCAGAGCTGCATCCCCAAACCCTTCCGCTCTGTGCAGGGTCAGCTGAACCTATGCACAGCCCCGCTCCCCACGCGTGGCCTGCGAGGTCCAGCCCCTGGGTCCCACAGAGGAGGGTCGCAGCTTTGGGGCCCGCTGGGTGCAGCACTGTCCACCTGCCCGGCAGCTTCCCCGCGCAGGGGTGGCACACCTCCCCGGGGCACGCGCTCCCACGGGTGTCGGGACCCCATGGTGGGACCCTCTGTTCTCACTGCACCAGAACCTGTCTCCACACACTGCACACCCTCGTCCCATGCAGGCCGTGACCTTGCGGTGCGGGATCGAGGGGTGGAGCACCGCCACGCCCCACAGCCCTGCCCTGTCCGGCTCCTGCCCACAGCTCCTGGGCCAGCTCTCCATGGGACTGCTCGTCTTTCCCCCAGGGCACCTGCAAATGTGCTGGAGATTGGCGACACCCCCCAGGGTGGCTGGGTGCAGCCAGCTTGGCCACCTGCTGACCCTCAAGCTGGGCACAGACTGGGCAGACCCACCACAGAGCCTTTCTGTGACCCAGGATCTGGGGCCTGCTGTGCCTTACCCACCAGCCAGACTCCCCGGGATCCCACTCAGTAGCACCCGGCCCTCCGGCACTGGGGCACCAGGTCCCAGTGCCCCCCAGGGAGGAGTGGGCAGGCAGGTGGGAGCTGGCAGGCACCCTCTGGCTCTTGCCTGGGACCCTGGGCAGCCCACCCTCCATCCTCTTAGCCAGGAGGTCCACAGACCGCCCACAGGGAGCCCAGTTATCCACCAGCATGGCACACGGGCACCAGTGGGTATGCAGGTGGCCTTCGGGGCATGAAGGCTCTCTGGGTCTGTGAGTGACACTCCATTCTGTGGGGCCCCTGCTGTCTCCCCCTGGGCTGACCACCTGGCAGCCACCCCTGGGCAGGCTCCCCAGAGAAAGGCGGCCTTGGGGGAGGAAGGGAGACTCAGGTCAGAGAGGGGCCGTGGCGTCTGCCAGCGCCAATGGGCATCGGAGCCCGGGTGTGAGCCTGTCGGCCAGCAGCAGGCTCCCAGGCCAGCAACCCTGAAGACCCTGGCCTCCCCCGCCTCTCGCGGAGACCCGAGGCCAGGGCGGGGGACACACACGAGGGAACCACGTGAGCCGAGTTTTGGGGTGGCACAGGAAAGGCCCCTTCTTCTTTGGCAGGTGAACTCGTGGTGTCGGTACTGTTTGTTGACGAACCCTCCCCTGCCCTCGACTTGCCTTTGCCAAAACAGCCTCCTCGAACCCCCATCAACGCGTAGATCCTGTCCCCATCACCAAAGGTGCCCCTGCACCGTCACCAGCCTCATCAGCCTGGTGTGGGGTCGGCCTTGAAAGGGCCTCTGCCTCGTCCTCCTTCCCTCTTCAGAGCTGTTTGGGCCACTCGGACCCCACAGTGTCACACGTACAGTTTGGAGCTTACCGACGGCTCCACAGTGGCTGAGACCCGCGTGTGACCAGGGCTGCACCTCTGGGTCACTGGCCCATCCCTCCCGTTTCCTTCCTCACGGGGTCTCCGGTCTCCGTCTCACGGGTCCTGCGAGCGTTTGGCTGGTCTGTCCCCACGTCTGTCTCTCCCTGGCCGCAAGAGCTGCCTGTTCCCCGCGCTGGGTTGACGCTGACTCAGCAGCGAGCCCAGGCCTGAGGTGGCCCGGTGGTCTCCGTCTTGCTGAGGTCACCCATTAGTCTGGGCTGGTCGTTCCTGAGGACAGACACACTCTTACTCCTTCCCAGACTGCGTGTTGTTCTTCCTCTTGTTGTTTGTGCTGGCGGAGGTCTCCAGTGGGAGGCAGCCCTGCGAGGCTGGGGGCGGGGGCTCGAGGTGGGGGGGTCGAGGTCTGCAGCGGGAGGCAGCCCTGGGAGGCTGGGGGGTCACTGTAGCTTCCGTTTTAGTGGCCGTCTCTGTTCACTCATTAGCTGTGATGTTTGCTGGAGATTTTTTATCAACATCTGTTGCAGACTGAACTCTGTCACCCCAACTCACTGGCCCCCAATGGACTGAGGCCCCAGGTATGTGGGCGGGGCTCACAGGAGGCCGCCCCAGCCTGCGCTGCCCCCTCCCCGGCTGCCTGTCTCTCTGTCTCCCCGTCTGTCTGCCTCTCTGCCCGCCACCCGCCTTCCTCACACGCACAGGAAGGGCCATGTGGGCACAGGGAGGAAGTGCTGCCCGTGGGCCAGGGTCGGGGCCCTCCCCAGGCACCAGCCCAGGGCGCTCCATGACCTGTCCAGCCGCCTCGTGGTGTCCTGACGCAGCCAGCCCAGCCCACTCAATGGCCCCCGTCAGCTTAGGGACGTTTTCTCTCCCTCCCGTTCTGCTGAGATGACTTTCTGCTTTAATTGTAAATGGATGCTGGATTTTGCTGGTTCCGCCTCAGCCGAGACAATGCTGTGATCCTGGCTGTGCGGTGACATTGGTGGCCATTGGCCAGTAAACCCCTCTTAGACACAGTGCTGCCTGGTCCTTTGCACACGCCACACACCCTCACCCCGACGCTCCTCCACACAGGCACAGCTGACACTTACACAGAGACCACCCACACGGGGTGACCGAGCAGGCAGGCGCCGTGCGGGGCCGTGGGGGGCCCAGCTGTGCCCGTGCTCCGGCTCCCCTGCCCTGCAGACCCAGGAAACCCTGCTTCGGCTCTCACAGAACACCTCTCCTGTCCCCTGGAAAGAAAGCCTCTCCTGTCCCAATTGGAGGCACAGTGCCTTTGGGGCCATCACTCCTGCTCGGACCCCACGCTGGGCACAGAGGCCGGCAGGATGTCTGAATGCAGGCTGGCCCTGCCCTGCTCCTTACGCTGGACGTGTTTGCCCAAGAGCAGCAACAGCCGTAGGGTCGGGAGAGCAAGGCCGAACACTGAGAAGGGACGTCTCAGGGGTCTAGGCATGAGCTGCCACCTCCCTGCCCAGGCCACCCAAGAGTCCCTGTAGTTCTCGGGCTCTTCTGGTTCTTCATCCATCACCCACCTGCCTGTCCATCACACAGTGTGCCCGGGAAGGCCCTGGGGGTAGGACCTGGCCACAGAGCTGCCTCCTGGGCCTCCGTGGGAACCATGCGGCGTCCCAGCCCTTAGCTGAGCTGAGCGTCACCCCTGCATGCAGCCCAGCCCTTAGCTGAGCGTCACCCCTGCATGCAGCCCGCGGGCACGCGCTGTTCAGAGACACGGGAAGAGGCTCCTGCCCTGGGGAGCCGCATCCTAGGGAAGGCTCGGTGGCTCCTGCGTTGACGGAGACGGACACAAGGCCTAGGATCACGGAGCTCTCCCAGGTCGTATCCATGGCTACAGAAAAGAGCAAGCAGCAGCGTCCGTCCTCAGCCAGCAGGAGATGGCCTGAAAAGCCACCCCGACTCCCCAGGGGTCCAGGCCGCCTGGAGTCCCCACGGTGTTCAGACACGCCTCTGCTGGTCTCCCTGACACACGGAAAGCAGATGAGGACCAGAAATGGCTCCTGAGGGGACACCCGAGCCCAGTGCTGTGCCGGTCTGGGGCCGGGCCTGGTCAGTGTGACCAGTGCCACGCCTGCGAGCTCCTCGTTCCTAGGTGATCTGGAAGGTCCTGTCGACGGGCCAACGCCGCAGGCCTCGTTCTGCAGACAGAGGAGTGACCGTGAGTCCTGTCGTGGGCACCTGCAGACACCTGTCTTCACGGCGGCACACCTTCCCCGACCCACAGACTCGATGTCGGGGATGAATTAAGGTTTGTTTGAGCCGTTTCAAGGCAGGGGGTGGCTTTTCTGGGAACTTGGTGAAATTCCGCCAGTCGGAGCTGCTCAGGCCGGGCCGACCCCTGCCCGTTGGCTCCGACGGCCCTGGGTTCAAACCCAGCAGCCCGAGGTGGAGGAGGTGGCCGCGGCCCGCGAAGCCCCAGGCAAGCTGTTGGCCGCCTTCGTCCTGTGTCCCCCAAGGAGTTCTTCACACTGATCCCCTTTTGTTTGATCCTGTGAGTACGGGCGCGGGCTCCACTGAGTTGCTAGATCCAGCCTCCCTCAGCTGGTCACCCACGCTGCCCCCGTGTTCACTAATAAGTGAGTCTTTTTCTCATTCCTGTAATTCCTAATTAATCTTCTCTATCCGGCTCATCACCTGCGCCCAATAAGCATCCACCCCTGCGCTGGTCAGGTGGATTATCTGCTCCACCTGCGCAGGGCAGATCCCCATGGTGTGGCACTCGGGGCCAGCAGCCACCACTGGTGGGGACGGTCCCCAGGTGCTCCTCCTCGGGGACACAGGCAAAGCCTTGTCCTTCTTTTCACCCTCCTAAGTTCATGGCTGGGCAGACCCTGGAACCAAGGAGCGTGAACAGAGGGCCAGCCGCTCCACTCCACAGGAAGCCACCCGGGGGCGGGGGGACTGACCGCTGCGTGGGCGCCAGCTTACACAGCGTCTCAGGAAGAGCACCTCACAGGGAAGCCTCTCAGGCCTCCGGAGCAGAGGCTGCGGGCCAGCGCTGGGGGGCAGGCACCAGGCCCTGAGCAGACCCTCTCTGGCTGTGGCCCTTCCTGCCACCAGGCCTCCCCAGGGTCCTGCCAAGCAGCCGCATGCCTGGCCATCCTGCTCTGGGTGCCAAGGCCTGCGCTCCTCGTGAGGCAGGGGGCAGCCCTACCCGGTGGCCTTCCCTCCCACGCCCAAGCTCCTCGGCTCCACACGGGCCCACCTCCTCGGGATGGGCTCCCCTCCTGGCTGGCCCAGCTCAGTCCTCCCTGCCCTGGGGACGCCCTAGCTGCCCTCTCCCCCAGCACCCTGCGTTGTCCACTCTGGACCATCGGATCTCCCACAGGCTCTCCTTTGGTCTGAGCCTCCAGGGCTTCATCCTGAGCGTGGTCCCACCTCCATCTCCTGCTGTCCCCGCAGCCCGATGACCAGAGCCCCATGCCTGCCCCAGCGGCCTGCAGAGGACAAGGCCCACTGTCTGCTGGGTGGCCTTCCTGAGTATGTAGACTTGGGGGCAACAGGTTACCTGGGTATAGCCGTGTGGGGAACCTCGCCGGCCACAGGCCTGGGGCTGGGGAGGTGGGCACGGGGCCCAGGGGTGCAGGTCGGTGTCGTTGCCCGTGGAAGAGCTGGTGACTGGGGCTCAGGGGGACAGGCGCAGTCGGGACACCTGGAAACGCTGGGCCCCGGAGCCGGGGTGTGGGAGGTAGGGAATGTGAGTAGCAGGTAATGAAGACCCCTTGTCCAGCTCCAAGGGTCACTGGCCCCTGGGGTGCTGGCCGTGAGAACAAAACTGGCCTGGGGCCAGGCTCCGGGGCCGGCTATCTCAGCCCACCCTCCAGGCTCTGTCTCCAGCAGCCCAAGGGACAGGTGGGGCACCCCACATCACAGAGGTGGGTGGAGAGACCCAGGACCCCATGTTCCCTTGTGGCTGACCACCCCCATCTCCACCCCATCCCTTGGCCGGAGCGTCACCGGGCCTCCTGCTGTCAGTGGGCCCTACCCTGCTCTCCCAGTTTCACGGGGTACGCCAGCAAGACGTGGCTACAGAAGACTTCAGAACGACCCGTCTCCCCAAGAGGAAGAATTAATCGAATGCCAAATGGGAAGAAGCACTGAGAGTTTGAATAAATGTAGAGACACGGTTATACGTACAAAATATTATCATTTGTCCAGCATAATTATTTTCTTGGAAACCATCGATGATTAATAAGGCTCATTATAAATATGCTCTTGTGCATCAAATTTCATCTCTCCAGTCTAATTAACATGCTAGGGAACGGCTCTTTTGGTGGGTAAAGACATTTAAAATATATATTTCATGAAATCTGAGTTATTTGTCATAAACTCCAAGAGGAAAAAAATAAAATATGGAGAATACTAGTGTCGTTTCAGTACTTTATGACACAACTGTATGCAAATAAATTAGTTCTCCGGGTCTGCAAGCGAGTGCAGAAGTCATGGGGTGCAGGACTCTGTCGTCCCCATGAGCCCGGGCACCTGCTCCCTCCCCATCGGCAGGCTCCGGCCAAGCAGTCCAGGGGACGCGGGATCCAGGGCCTGACACGGCCAGCCCTGTCCAGCTCATGTGCCAGGTCAGAACTCAGCAGCCCCCCCAGGACAGCCCCCCAGGACAGCCCCCCAGGACAGCCCCCAGGACAGCCAACCAGGACAGTCCCCCAGGACAGCCCGGGGGTGGGGGCCAGGGACTGTCTGGGGTGCGAGGCCCACCGTGAGGGCTGTGCAGATAACCCAGACTGGTAGAGGGTGCCGCTGGGTGTGCGGGAGGGACGGGGCTTCTGGAACATGCCTCAGGCTAACTGCTGGGCACGCCACTCGATTGACCCCTCAGTGCCTTGACTGGGTCCTGCCCTGGGAGAACGGAGGGAGGCCCACAGAGGGCCCGCCCAGCTCACCACTGTCACTCGGCTTGGGGGCTGATCCAAGTCCTGGTCTGTGGCAGCCACTGCTGACACCAAACTCTCTCTCTCTCTCTCTGACACACACACACACACACACACACACACAGCCCTGCTGTGCACAGGAGCACCCCCACCATGTGGCCAGGCCCAGTGCAGGATGCTCTCCCAGCTGTCCAGGGGCCAGAGTCCCACGCAGGCCTTGCCACGTGGACGGTGATGCAGGGAGGAGCGGAGGGGAGGTTCCAGGCAGCTCTGGCACTGTTTCCCACTGAACTAGAGACACCCAAGGGTAGGTGGGGCCTGGCTGATGCTCTGCCTTCTGCATACGAGGACCTGAGCTGCTGCAGCCACCTTGAGCCAGGAGGGGAGCTGGCCCACAGCAGAGGCCAGCACACTGACGGCGGGTATGAACCAAGGAAACCGCAGACTCTCGAGGGACCCTGGGGGCCAGGCGAACCCACTGCAGCTGCCCTCCTCCAGGTCCCTGCTCCTCCAGGTAGGCCCCTCCCTGTCTGGCCCAGGGACAAGCAGCCCGTGGCTGGCTCGTGCAGCCAGCAGCCCTGGGCTCCCCGTTGTGGCACACACTTCAGTGATTCTGCCCCGGACCACGCCCTTGCTGGGACCCTAGCACCTGCCAGACCCTGGGCGACCCTGGTGACAAGGACGATGGGGACAGCCCCGGAGGGATAAAATCAGGGCGCGTCCTGACTGGGGCAGAGGCGTGGGATGCAGGCAATGGCCGTGCAGCGGGGAGAGTGTGGGTGCCGGGCACGTGTGGGTGCGTGTGGTCTAAGTGCAGGCGTGTAGGCATGAGTGGGAGCGTGTGCACTGAGTGTGCAGACTGTTCCAGACACGGCAGAGGAGAGTCCCAGGATGCAGGTCCTCCCGGGCCATCACTGAGACCCGCCCACACTGTGGGGGCCACCTGCTTTATGACAGGTCCTGGCCGTAGATGTCACCTCAGCCAGAAAACACCCTCAGACACCCCAGGGTCAGGTTTGACCCACCGTCCAGGCACGTGGCCCAGCAGGTTGGCAGGTGAGTCCCCTGCACACTGCCCCAGCCAGAGAAGGGCTGGGGGGAGCTCAGCTGGAAGGGATGCCCCCCAGGACAGCCCCCCAGGACAGCCCCCCCAGGACAGCCCTTCCAGGACAGCCCCCCAGGACAGCCCCCCCAGGACAGCCCCCCAGGACAGCCCCCCCAGGACAGCCCCCCAGGACAGCCCCCCCAGGACAGCCCTTCCAGGACAGCCCCCCAGGACAGCCCCCCCAGGACAGCCCTTCCAGGACAGCCCCCCAGGACAGCCCCCCCAGGACAGCCCCCCAGGACAGCCCCCCAGGACAGCCCTTCCAGGACAGCCCCCCCAGGACAGCCCCCCAGGACAGCCCTTCCAGGACAGCCCCCCCAGGACAGCCCCCCAGGACAGCCCCTCCAGGACAGCCCCCCAGGACAGCCCCCCAGGACAGCCCCTCCAGGACAGCCCCCCCAGGACAGCCCCCAGGACAGCCCCCCAGGACAGCCCCCAGGACAGCCCCCCCAGGACAGCCCCCCAGGACAGCCCCCCCAGGACAGCCCCCCAGGACAGTCCCCCAGGACAGCCCCCCCAGGACAGTCCCCCAGGACAGCCCCCCAGGACAGCCCCCCAGGACAGCCCCCCCAGGACAGTCCCCCAGGACAGCCCCCCCAGGACAGTCCCCCAGGACAGCCCCCCAGGACAGCCCCCGACAGCCCCTCCAGGACAGCCCCCCAGGACAGCCCTCCAGGACAGCCCCCCAGGACAGCCCCCCAGGACAGCCCCCAGGACAGCCCCCCAGGACAGTCCCCCAGGACAGCCCCCCCAGGACAGTCCCCCAGGACAGTCCCCCAGGACAGTCCCCCAGGACAGCACCCCAGGACAGCCCCCTAGGACAGCCCTCAGGAAAGCTCCTCCCAGGACAGCCCCCCAGGACAGTGCCCCAGGACAGCCCCCCAGGACAGTGCCCCAGGAAAGCCCCTCCTGGCTGCCGATGCCCCTGACTGGCACATCTTCTGAAGCGAGGATCTTCCAGGGAAAGTCCTTCCGTGGCCACAGCATGGATTCGAGGCGCCTTTCAACCCTGGTTCTCAGCCGGGAGTCGGGTCCGCAGCCGGGCACCTGTCTGCCACCTGAACTTGTGTGTCAGCCGTTCTGCAGCTGCCACCTTGCCCAGGCCACGCCGGCCCAGGCCACACTCTTGCTTTTGGGTACCACATTCCCCAAGGGAGGGAGGCCAAGGGCAGCTGCTCTCCGTGACCAAGGGGAAGAAGAGCATCACCAGGCCCGTCCCCCATCCCAGCCAGCACCCGCAGGGCCAGGCAGGTGTCCCCTGGATGAGGACACCAGGGCCAAGTGGGGCACCAGTGCTCCATGACTCCTAGACCTCAGGAGGCCTGCTGTACCCCCAAGGGCTCTTCAGAAATAGGGGTCACAAGAGGGGGGCCTTGCTATACGCTGGGGACACAGACACCTGGGAGATGCACAGAGTGGGAGTGGCCAAGCTGGTGGGAAGACGTCTTTCCCATGAGGATGACACTGTCCCATCCAAGCTAAGGCCAAGCTGATGGCCACTGCCCCACACAGAGGGACCAGGAAGTGGCAAGAGGAGGTGGGACTTTTGCCAAAAGACTGTGCCCCAGGGCTCAATCCAGGGGACGGGGAAACTGCTGAGGAGAGACCCCACAACTAGAGGGGACCACGCGAGGTCAGAGGGAGACCACGGCCCTCCCAAAGCACTGGACAGACAAGACCGTCCGTGAGAAGAGTCGACACAGCAGTGAGGGTCGCAGGGGACGCTACGAGGACAGGGCCACGGAGAGACCCAAGGAGACTCAGGGCACACGCACTGACTGCTTTTAAAGTAAATATAGTGTCCTAGAGTCTGTGACAGCCAAAGCCACTGCCCCGAGGTTCCCGGACCCGCAGTCCTCCCGCCATGACCCACCTACAGGGAGAAGCAGGAGACGGGGGAGGCCAGGGGGAGAGGAACCTAGCGCCATCACAGGGAAACCCCACACACACCTGATGACACAAAGCACGGACGTCCCCAAACAGGCAGACCTGGTGACTCCCAGGGAGGAAGCGCGAGGATCGCATGACCCCACCGCTGCTCGGCTGCCTGGAAACACAGAATTTCACCCAAGATGTTCGCAAGAGGAGGGACGCCATGGAAGCCCGGCATCGGGGAGGCGGGCCACCCCTCGTTGACAGCAGTTTATAGGAACCCCTAAGCCGGGCCCAGGCAGTCGAGCTCCCAGGGATGGAGTGACACTGTCTACAGTGCACGCCCCGTGACGGGAGGAGGGTGCCCCACACCCACAGAACGCCAGGCACAGGAGCTGGTACTGAGCAACCAAGCGCCCCTGAACAAGCCCCACAGGACACGGCCCGAACCCCAAAACCAATCAGAGGTGTAGATTAGAGACACCCCAGAAACAAACAGAGCTCCCCACAGCTGGAGCGAAAGCCGCCGGTCAGTCCTGGAGGGAAGGAGCCGGCTTCCTCGCAGCAGCTGTTTCTCACTGAAGTGGAGCAGCCGCTGACCACCTAAGCAGGGCCCCGGTCAGCAGGACGGCACAGCACCCACCCCAGCGCCCCATGACGGGAAGGGTGCCTCCCAGGGGTCCTCCTCCCAGGAGCCCACAGCCAGTCTAAGCACAAGGACGCCCGGGCCACCTGAGGGGTCTTCCTGCAGCGCCCGACCCATACTCCCCAAGACCACCCCAGCTTCAGACACGGGGAACCTGGGCTAGTGCCCCTGAGAGGACCACCCCAGCACCTGGGGCTCTGTGTGCACCTGAGCGGTCCTGGGGTGCACGCCCACCCTCACCTGCAGCAGGTGTGGACACGGCCACTGCTGAGGGCCAGACGGCGGCAGGACCTGAGGGAGGTGGGCGCAGGTTCCCCTCCCTGCCGCAGTGGGCTGGACGGGGCTGTCTTGACCCGGGTGGGTGCCCAGACGTTTGGCTGGGCATCTCTCCAGCTTCGCCAGCACTGGAATCACTGACCAGAGATGACCAGGCGGCTCCCCTGTGTGGGGGTCTCACCCAAGAGAGCCCAGGTAGGGTCTCCGGCCCCCGGCCCTCCTGGGTCTCCCGTGCAGGCAGCAGACCTCTTCCTCCGAGGAGCCCTAACGCACCCCGGGAACCTGCCACCAAAGGTCCCCACTACAGCCAGAAGCTCCATCCCCACCCCCCCACCGAGCTCCTGGTCCAGGCTGTGGACCCTGGGCGCTCACCAGAGCTCTGCCTCGGCCACGCGGGCGCCTGGGCCACCTCTTGCTCTCCGGAGAGTCCCCGGGGAGGGCAGAGGAGCCCCGTGAGGCGGGCTGCTGCTGGAACCTGCAGGTGCCTCGAGGCCACGGGCACTGGCCTGCCCTGCGTCTTAGGGCGAGACCCTCGGCTCAGTCACGGTCCTGTCCTGCCAGCACCCCGGAGGCACCAGAGAGAACCCTGAAGACCGGCGGAAACTTCCAGAAGCAGGATAAGAGCAAAGCGCATTCCAGACCGCAGCCCTCCCAGGGCCAGCTCTGCCCCACCTGGACAGCGGCCCGACGCAGGGCCCCTGGAAGGCCAAGTCGCTCTTCCCGTCTGACTCCCGGGTGGCCCCACCTGCAGGAGCACCCCAAGCTAAGAGGAGGCTCCATCAGGGGCAGACGAGGGGGCCTCCTGCGGTGCCCCTCGGGGACGGGGACATGGGAGCCTAGTCCAGTCCCAGAGGGCAGCAGGTGAGGGAGAGTCCCGGGCAAGTCCAAGTCCCGCCCTAAGCTGCAGTGCCCACGGCCTCCCCCGAGCCGCGGCCTGGGTCACCGCAGCCCATGACGTGGGCGTCGCCAGGCCCAAGTACCACCAAGGAAGCCCCAGGGTGCGTCCCCACTGCCCTGTGTCCTGGGCTTCACGTGAGAGCCCCACCATGGCCTCTGACCCAGCAGCCCCCTTGAGGTACCCCCAGCCCAAGGGGGCAGAACTCGCCCAACACACGCCAGTTTGGAAAAGGTCATTTTGAGAGGAAAGCAGATGTGAGAGAAGTCACTTGCCCGGAGGGAGGGACCCCAGGAGGGCTGGCCTCGCCCTGAGAGGACTGTGGAGTCCAGCCCAGGAGGCCCAGGAGGGAGGACCCCCAGGAGGGCTGGCCTCTCCCTGAGAGGACTGTGGTGTCCAGCCCAGGAGGGAGGGACCCCAGGAGGGCTGGCCTCGCCCTGAGAGGACTGTGGAGTCCAGCCCAGGAGGGAGGGACCCCAGGAGGGCTGGCCTCGCCCTGAGAGGACTGTGGTGTCCAGGCCTGAGGCCCAGGAGGGAGGAACCCCAGGAGGGATGGCCTCGCCCTGAGAGGACTGTGGAGTCCAGCCCAGGAGGCCCAGGAGGGAGGACCCCAGGAGGGCTGGCCTCACCCTGAGGGGACTGTGGAGTCCAGGCCTGAGGCCCAGGATGGAGGGACCCCAGGAGGGCTGGCCTCACCCTGAGAGGACTGTGGAGTCCAGCCCAGGAGGCCCAGGAGGGAGGACCCCCAGGAGGGCTGGCCTCGCCCTGAGAGGACTGTGGTGTCCAGGCCTGAGGCCCAGGAGGGAGGACCCCAGGGCTCTGGCTGCGTGCAGGGCACACACGTGTATGCACACAGGCAGACGCACTGTCGAGGCGCCCCTCAGCCCGTGGCCTCTGCCGGGAGCCCCTCCGGGCATGTCTTGCTTTAGAGAACGGGTGGAGGGCTGCGCGTTGCAGGAACTACCTAGAACCCCAAATGGTGTTTAGTGCATGAATACAGCAGAGTCCCCCTTCCTGCAGGGCAGAGGGTCCTCCTCCTACTGGGCCAGCCCTTCACTGACCTGGGGCAGCACTTCCAGCAGGGGCTCAGCCCACCCCTGACCAGGCCCCGCAGACCCCAGCTCCACAGCTGCAGCGGGGTCCTCACCTCCTGGCTGGAGCCCAGCACAGACCTCCTCCCCCAGGGAGCCCTCCTGGCTCCGGCAGCCTGGTCTCCCGGGCAGTCTGGTGTCCTCGAGCTCCCCGTGCCAGCCCTGGACTTGCTGTCTCCTCTCCTTAATGGCCGTTCCCTCCTCCTTGCTGCCTGAGTTCCTGAGGGTACAGGCTTGTGGGGAGGGTGGGTTGGCTTCAGAGGCTGCTGCTAGGTGCCTGGTGGAGGCCCAGGATGCCAGCCGTGCCATGAGGCTGGCCACAGACTGGCGGCTGTGTGGAACGCTGACCCCAGGCTGGGACACTAATACCCGTCTGGGACACTGATGTTTGGCCCGAATTCCCCTGAAAAGGAGCACCTTAAATTAAAGAGACCCATTGGGGTGATAAAGACGCGGTTGCTGACGCACGTGTCCAGAGCTGCCTAAGTCCCAACCCAGCCCCTAGCGGACGAAACGCAGGCCACCGAGGGGACACGCAGGTCACATGGGTGACCTCTCCTCACCCAGCCAAGCTGCCTGGGGAGAATGGGCATGAGCTCCACCTTGAGTTGGGGAAGGCCCTTGGGGACAAGGCAGCTGGGCCAAGGTCCGGTGGTGACCGTGGCCACGAGGACCTCGAGCAGACTCAGTCCTTGGGCCCGGCACCAGTGAATAGGTGGGCTTTGCTGTAGCGCATTGGCCATGGCGAGGCCTCTCCAGGATCCCGCCTCACGGGAGATGGCTTTGGGTGCAGGTGTCAGCAGTTGTCTGGGAGAGGCTGTGACACTTGCCTCCTGTCCCCACATCCCAGGCCTGGCTGCCCAGACCTCCAGTAGCCAGCTCTCTAAGAGGCCCTGGGAAGAGGGAGGAACAGCCCTGCTGCAGCCGTCCAGTGCCCAGGGTGGGCAATGGAGCCCCAGCTTCCTGTCCAGTGCCCCAGTGGGCAGCCGAGCAACAGCTTCATTTCCAGCGCCCCAGGTGGGCAGCATAGCAACAGCTTCATTTCCAGCGCCCCAGGTGGGCAGCATAGCAACAGCTTCCTGTCCAGCGCCCCAGGTGGGCAGCAGAGTCCGGCTTCCGCACCTGGTGGCTGTATTCTGCGGTTCCTCTGGAAACCCCGCGTCCCCACCCCACCCCACAGCCAGCCACTCAGCTTTGTGAGCGCTCACTCCACACCAGGCCCTTCCTGCTGGACAGAGAGGCGCGTGTCCTCTCCTGCTGCCCACCGTGCAGAGACAGGGACAGGGAAGCTGTGCTTTCCCAGAGAGGCCCGCCCAGGACTCAAGCCTAGCAACCCACTTTCCCTTCCATGGCTGGGTGGGGGAGCTCAGGGGACGGGTGTGCCCCTGTGGGTGCCGCCCTCCCTTCCCAGCCTGTCCTTCCAGGGCTGCGGGAGTCGACGTGCCTCAGACACACCTGGCACCTGCTTCACGGCCAGCGCCCGACCTGCCAAGCTCCGGGGCCGCCCCCCAAAGGCGCGCTCCAGAACCTGGATCCCTGAGCAGTGTCGGGACCTGGGAGTTTGTCTACCAGGTGACAGGCCTGGGGCTCTGCCCTTGTGGGTGGGTGACCCTGTCCCCTGGGGACTGGGTTCCTTATAAAAAGGAGGGGTGAGAAAGCGCTCTTGCCCCTCACCCCTCTCCCCTCCCCTTCCCCCCCTTCTCCCTCCCTCTCCCTCTTTCCCCCTCTCTCCCCCTCTCCCCCATCCCTCCCCTCTCCCCCATCCCTCCCCCTCTCCCCCTCCTTCTCCACCTCTCCTCCTCCCTCCTCCCAGGTGGCCTGCAGAGGCTCCTCCCTCCCCCTCTCCCCCTCCCTCCTCCCACCTGGGTTGACACAGGGATTTGTGGAACTTCCGGTCTTAGATTCTCACAGTGAACAAACCTTCCTGCTGGTTGCAGCCAATGACCTGCCCTCCCTGAACTTGGCCCTCAGAGGGTGTGTCCAGGGCTCCCTGCTGGAGCTGCATGCTGGGCTGCCCTCAGAGGCCCTCTGCAGCTCCCTGGGCCTCCCATGACTGTGGGTCTTGGTGCAGATGCCCAAGGACGCCCTCTGTTTCAAGGATTCCACAATTTTCACAGAAGAAAGAGGCATATCCCAGGAGCAGCATGAGTGGCGAGGACTCAGCCTTGGCCTCCAGGGCTGTCACAGAGAGCAGATGTCCCAGCCCGTGCCCACAGCTGGAACAGCGTAGCTCACGGGACACATCAGTATCATCCAGGTGCCGTAGCCACCACTGTGGTTCACGGCAGGACTGTCCTGGGAGCTGGGGTGGAACTGGGATCGACCAAACAAAGCCCTGGCCCCGGGGCTGGGGAGAGGAGGCTGCCCTGAAAACTGGGTTGAGGCCACTGGTGACCAGAGGTTGGGGGTGGGAGACAGCCACGGGACCCAGCTCCTGCAGCTGGCCTCCAGGCTCTGTGGGAAGTGCACATACATCAGGTTCACACTTGGCAGCCAGGTGCGCCCTGGCCCTCCCCAGCAGTGCGCATGATGTGTCTTCAGCCACTGACATGTTCTTGGTGCATCCGAAGCTGGTTCCTCTTTATTTCTGAATAGTTTTCCACTGTAAGAACACGTGATACGTACAGCACATGGACACACCCAGTGCACCAGTTCATACGGACACATTCCCCAGGCACTGCCGGAGCATCATTTGCAGGTTTTAAGTCTTTGAACAAGACTTTGCAGGGCCCATGCCTTCTCTAGATGCCCAGGGGTGTAATTGTGCATGTTTGACCAAACTCTTTTCCCAGAGAGGTGAATCATCTCCATTCTTACCAACAATGCTGGTCAGCTCCAGTGACAACATCCTTGTCCACACTTGGTGCTGTCAGACATTTGAATTTGGCCAGGCTGAAGGAGGTGCAGGGGATCTCCTTAGAGGCCAGTTTGCTCCCCCTGACCTTACGGGGATGAGCACTCCAGGGCCTCCTACCTGGGGGAGTCTGTTGTGAATGTCGGTTCTGACAGTGAGTTTTAATCAAGCACAATGTATTGCTATTTTGCTTTTTGTGTTTTATCTAAGAAATTTTTGCCTATTCCAGGGTCACAAAGTCTTTTTTACATATTTTGGGGAGAATGTTGTTGCTTTAGTATCTCCACAGAGATCTATGATCTCTTTTCAATCACTGTTTTAGTGTAGTATGGAATAAAATTGAAATTCATTTTCTTCCCATGCCGATACCAGTTTTAGGCCTAATTATAGATTCTCCATTCTATTCCATCATCTATTTCTCCTTGCACCAATTTCACATTGTCTTGTTGATTTATTCATAATAAATCTTAAAATAAGGTAGTGTAAATCCTCCAGCTCTGATATTTCTTTTGGAAAGTATCTTCTCTATTTTAGATCCTATGCATTTCTAAATAAATCTTAGAATCAGCTTGTCATTTCTCCAAAAAGGCTTCTGGGATTTGAGGGGATTCTGTTGACTCTACAGACCACTTGGGTAGAACTGAAATCTTACAGTTGAGTCTTTGGATCCATGAACATTGTATACCCTCCACCTATCTCGCCTTCCTTGAGTTTCTCTCACTGTGCATTACGGTCATCAGCGTGAATGTCCCCACACATTCTTGAGTATTTCTTGTTCAAGATGCTATTGTAAATGGATTTATTGTTGGATATGTTAGTGTAAACTGTGTCTGATGTGGTCATTACAGCTAAATGATGGTCCTGTCTGAGTCTCGTTTTGACCAGGGAACCACATAAAACTCTTCCAGTGGCTTCAGTGGAAGGGGAGGCCACCAGTTCCTGGTGCCAGCCAGAGCACACTGCATCATCTCCAGCTGCATACCCATGTGGCTTGGACTGACTGGATGGGAGCCGGCACACCCCACACCCTCAACACCAGGCTGAGCTGCCCACCAGCCCCCTGTTCCACCTCCCCACTCTGCTGACCCACTTTCAGTAGCACACACTGTCCTCCACCTTGGTCCACTCTGTGACCACCACTTTGGCTGGCCAAGTCCAACTCCACCGACCACCACCAGCTCAGGTCTCAACCTTAGGCAGAGTGTTGTCCTTTAGTGACGGAATCTGCGTTCACATCCTCTCCTCTTCCCCTGAACCAGTTACACCCAAGTTTTTCTTGACCTTGCACACTACCTGGGGATTCTGCATATTCAGTAAGCCTGGGATTAACTAAAATCGTACATGGCCAGAGTCCTGTTTGCAAAGCCACCGCAGCCCTGCGGCAGCCAGCTGGGATGAACGGGGGCTCCTCAGAAGTCGTCATTAGTCGAAGCTGCCAGTGACCCCAGCTATGACTTTGCCTTCTGCCCAGGGGTCCTGGTGCTTCTGAAGACTTCACAGCAAGTGTGGCCTCACGGGGGTGGTGCTGAGATCGGCCAGGGGCAGGCATGGACACAGCAACTCTCTCCAGGTGAGGGTTCCTTGGATGCATGATGGGAGGTGACCAGGAAGATCTGCGAAGGGGACCTGGAGGCCTCGGAGCAGGCGGAGCCCCTCCTAGGGGGGAACGCACTCACCTCACCACTGAGAACCGATCTCAGAATTAAACTCCTAAGTGCCTGCCCGGGGTGTCCTGCCCCATGCTGAAGTGTTCCAGAAGCCGGTGCAGGCTGGCTCCTGGCAGGTACACAGGGGGTGTGCGCTGGGCCCGACCTCAGTAGTTAACCCACCTCCTGCAGGGGGCTCCCGAGGAGCAGCCGCATCCCCACAGACTGCAGCCGGGCCCAGCAGGCTCCCCCTGGGCGCCCCGTCAGCTCCTCCGGCTGGTTCTCCATCAGCTGGACTCTCCATGGCCACGCAGCACACTGGACCGTCTTGGTATTTTATTCTAATTGAGGAACAATGGAGGAGGGAGAGGAACTCTTTTGTATTCATCCATGATTTAATGTGCCGCGAGAAGGAAGGGGGAGAAGACACCATCCTCTCGCAAACCTGGCTAAGACGTATCGCCTCTCCTGGCGAAAAGACTCCTGATTAGGAGCCTGCTTTCTATTTTAAGAGCAGGATTGGGCCTGGGACTTGGTTGCCATGTTTTCTACACAACAACCTCGAAAAGATACGACTTTAGGAAGCAAATACACCAAGAAAAATTAACAGAAGTCGTCTCTGGGCAGCCGCATTACAGATGGCTCACCCTGCCCTTTGTCTTTGTGCCTGGGTATTCTGAAAACCCCCTCTCATGAGCAGGTTTGGGTTCTATAATAAAGACAGGCTTTCAAACAAAGACCAAGTCCAAGTCCAAGTCTTCGAGTTCAGATATCCTCTGTGCAGAGAAGGCTACCTGTCCAGGCACATTCCCCGGGGCGCTCTGGAGGGCAGGCGGGAGCCTCTGGACCTGGACGAGGTTGCCCCTGTGGGGCTGAGCTGGGCGCCCAAGGCTTGGGCCTGCGAGAGCCTCTGATTGGCCTCCCCGGGGCTGAGACGCCTCTCCTGGGTACCGACGGCAGAGAGGAAGATGAAGGTCTCTGTGGCACCAGATGCCACCCTGTGATTGTGATCCCAGCCACCCTTGCAGCCCAGGACCGCAGGACCCGGACAAGAGCTGGAGTTTCCATCCCCAAATGTGGAGTCGAGGAGGAGGGAGAGACTGATGGCCGACCCTGCACCGTGACTCGGGCCCAGGCAGTGCCCAGCTGTGTCCTCATGGGGCAACAGGAGGGCCAAGGACCAGGCACATGCAGAAAGGTCCTGGGGCCACCTGCTGAGAGGTCTGAACCCCTCCCACAAGGGGAGCAATTGCCTCTTGTGGTGGGGGCAGGCTGCACCAGGGATATTTTTCTCCACCCAGCTTTTATTTATTTGTTTGTTTATTGATTGATTGGTTGGAACCTGAGATTGAATCCAGGGGCACTCGACCACTGAGCAACAGCCCCAGCCTTTTTTCTTTTTTCTTTTTTTTTTTAATTTAGAAAGAGTCTCGCTGAGTTGCTCAGGGACTCGCTAAGTTGCTGAGGCTGGCTTTGAACTCGTGATCCTCCTGGCTCAGCCTCCCAAACCAGTGGGATTACAGGCACGTGCCACTGTGCCTGCCCCTGCCCCCAGCTTTTTTTAGGGTGTAATTGACAAATAGAACTCGTTTTTCTCGAGGGCAGCGCTGGGATGGCTTAGCGCACACGCTGTGAAATGGTTTAGCCGCGAGCTGATCAGCCATGCACCCGGCACCACACGGCCCCATCTGTGCATGTGGGAGGGTCTCCAGATGGCACACGCGGCCTGACTGCAGTCAGTAAGACCCCGACCACCCCACGTGGACTTGGCCCCTTGGGCCAACGTGCCGTGGCCCTGCCCAGCCTTGGCAGCCACCGTGTGCTCTGCCTCCTAGAGCCCACCCTCTGCTGCCCCCAGGAGGTAGAGTGGTGCGTCTTACTGAGCTTGGCTCAGGCCCCTGAGCGCCAGGGCCTCCAGGTCCACCCGGGTCACTGAGCACTGCAGGGCTCCTGCCTGTTGGGAGGCTGGACTGAGCTCCTCCATGCACAGACAGGATCTGCTCACCCATCCACAAGCCACTGGCTTCCTGGGATCTTCTCCGTGCCCGGAACATGGCGAAGCCTTGCTCAATTTCAATCTGCGGAAGTGCCGCTTCTCAGCTCCACCCTCCTGGGTCCAGGCTCCCAGGAGATCCCCGCGATGCCAGGGGCTTTGGAGCAGGCAATTCTCAGAGAACAAGGTCCTGAGATCTGGGGAAGCAGAGGTGGAATCAGTGCTCACCAGGATTTGACCCACAAGAGGTGACCGTCCTGAGAGCCGGCCAGCCCACCAAAGGGACAGCCTCAGTTGCACCCACACTGAATTTGGGGATAATGGGCAGCTCGAGGGTCTAGCAGCAGGAAGTACCTCCACGACCGTGGGCATCGGGGACTTTTCCAGTGACCCCCTTAGCTCTGGAGGAGAGCCCCTCTCCCGGGGCATGAGCATGGTCCCTAGGCAAACAGTGGTTAATCAGACGATTCGTCTGGTTATTTAAAATGCATCCTGCTTTAAAAAAGACAAGTAATCACAATATAGAAATCACAGCATTTGTAATATGTCAACTCACTTTCCAGCGTAGTTTTTAGAATAATGGGTTCACATGATTTATTAATGGGCCTCTTTTAATTTCATTCACAAACAGCTGCATCTTCACCCCACCCCACCCCACCCCCGACAGGCAGGAAAGCTTTTGAGAGCCAGGGAACACAGGGACGGCACGTGTTGGGGAGAATCCCAACGCTGGGGTGGCGGTGAGGGCTCCGGGCTCTCTGTGGGTCCTGAGGGAGCTGCTGTCTGCAGGGTCACCCCGTGGGGCACAGGGCACCGTGCTAGTCTGCGAAAAATGGCTGTATTCCTTATCAATGGCACAAACTATAAATATCCATCAAAGAGGCAGGAAGAAAACTCAGGGCATTTCCCAGAGGCCGTAGCATTTGGCTGAGGTTGTCATCGGCTGAATGTGGGAAAGTCACACAGCCACCAAGACCACACAGAGGGACTGCAGTGGACACCCAGATTCGCAGGACTGAGGCTGTGGGGCCCCCAGAGCAGCTCTCCGCCAAGACCCTCTCGGGGACCCCTCCAGCTAAAGAGCACCGTAGCCCAGGTCAGGTCCTCTGGGTCACGTCCCCAGGGTCAGGTCCCCCGATCAGGTTGTCCCTGGTCATGTCCCCTGGGTCAGGTCCTCCAGGTTGAGTCCCCAGGCAGGTCCCCAGGAGGCAGCCACACCCAGAGGTGCTGCCAGGATAGAAACTGGCTGGCCTGTCCCTCTCCCCTGTACCTGGACAGCAGGTGCTGGCCCTGCGCAGCTCCCACACCAGGCAGCAGGAGGTGAGGGGCTTGTGGTGGGGTCAGCCCCCCATGGCCTCCGGCTCAGCCCCAGTGCAGGTGTGTGGACGTGGCAGGGGAAGGCAGGACAGATGCCCAGGGATCAGCAGCCCCTGGAAGAAGTTCCCAGAAGGGGCCAGTGCAGGACCATCAGGAGCAGCCAAGAAGGCAGGTCACTGGTGAGGTGACGCAGGAGGCCCTGAGTGCTCAGGGCACCCTGGACGGGGCAGGCTGGGCAACCAGAGAGGCGGACTGTCCCCGAGGAGCCACCACCGCGGCAGCCCAGCCCTGGGTGGACGGCTGTGAGTCAGGCCGCAGGCACCTCTGGGGTCACCTGCTACCCTGCCCGTCCTCCCAGAGCCCCCAGGGAATGAGAACAGAGGGCCCTGGAAGGCAGGTGGCCCAGCCCCCCACTCTGCCCCTCTAGGGGACTGCGGGGGACTCGGCTGGGTGCTTCCCCTGGGAGCCAGCACCTTGCTTCCGTCTCTCTGAGAGGCGAGGCGGCCCCATGCGGGTCTGAAGCTGAGAATCAGGCCAGGCCCTGAGACGCGGCCCTCCCCTGACCCCCTGTCAGACCCACCAGGGAGCCTGAGGGCAGGTCACTGAGGAGCCAGAGATGACCGCATCTTGCCAAAGCGCCCTGCAATTAGCAGTTCCAGAACACAAACAAGTCAAACCTGGGATCTGTCAGAATCCAGCTTGTCCCACGCCCAGGGCAGGCGTGTGCGGATCTCAGAGCTGGGGGAGCCTTGTGCCCAGTGCCACCATGGTGTCACCATGCCCGGCAGGGGTGAGCGTGAGGCCTGGCTCCTCCCTGGGCCGGGCGTGGGCCAGCAGATCATCCTGGCGAGTTCTGTGTTTCACCACACAGGGCGCCGCCACCCCACAGAGGGCAGAGCTTCCAGCACATTCTATCAGTGCCCCCGCAGTGGCAGGCCCCAGGGGCAAGCGTGCAGGCATCGGGAGGGGCGCGTGCCAGTCCTCGAGGTCCTGCCCCTGTGTGGGGGCCAGGCAGTGCCTTCAGCCACCCTGGGAAGAGCCCAGGGTCCCTGTCCTGCCGTGTCCAGGCCTGGGAGGGAGCCTGCTCTTCTTGGGCCAGGCGCTGTGTATAAAGGGCCCCATGAGCCGCAGCTACAGTCCAGGCACGGCTCACCACACACAGAGGCCAGAGTCTGGGGACAGTGACACTGGGTCATGTTTATTCAGTTTCACATCAGGCTCCTCAGATCCCTGAATCAACAGTGGGTTCTGTAAACTGTTGCCTAAGAGGAAGATCAAAGCCTGGTAGATGGTGGCCCAGGGAGAGGATTGGCCATAAAGGCAGTGGCCCAGCGCCACCTGCAGGGAGGCCGCTGCAGAGCCGGAGCCTGCAGGGACAGAGGCCGCTTCCCCCTCGGCCCACGGCCAGGCCCTGAGGGAGAGGCCACCACCACCCAAGCACCCCTCACACAAGCGGGGGGATCAGTGGGTCCTGCTCAGGAGGCTCTTCGCCCAGGCACTTCTGCGCCCAGCAGAATTCCTCAGCTGCCCCCGAGGAGCGGCCGTCGAGGGCTGCTGACGGGACAGGCCTGAGCCCTCAGGGCTGCGCTGGGCACTCAGTCCTCCCAGCGGCTCCCTCCTGCCCAGCAGCTCCACAACTGCTGACCCTGGACACCCCCATTCCCGGGGCAGGGCACACATGCCTTGGGGCCCCTGGCTGTCCACCCAGACCCTGCCCGGCCACTGTGCCCATGCGCTGCCCACCAAAACCTCATGGAAGGCTTTGCTGGAGGAAGCTCAGGCCTTGGAGGGCTGCCCCGGCCTCCACCCTGGAGGTGACCTCCCCCAGAGACTGCCTCTGCTGGACAGGTAAGACACAGGACCCTGCTTTTCCTCCTGACCCCTGGGTCTGCCTGGCCCTCCTTCTGGGGTCCTCCCTGGTCTCTGCTCAGTGGGCAGCCTTTCTCTCCCAGGATGCCAAGGTCAGCGGGGGTCGTGGCTTTTCCAGGAGGGAAACAGGACCCCAGGTTGGGGACACCACCCTACAGTCTCAAGGAAGGAAGGGGGGAGGGACGGTGGGAGGGGGACGGAGGGGAGAGAGGGGCGAAGGCAGCCGCTGAGGGCCATCCAGCCCCCTGGCCATCCAGCCCTCTGCCCCCAGCCCTGGGAGGAGAAGCCACACCTCTGTCTCTGGGTGGGCACTGCCCTGGCCACTGTGTCACCCTCTGCAGTCAGGTTCTGGCAGAGGACCCAGGCCCGAGTCCCCTGTGGGACAGGCCTGGCTGCACTGGGGCTGGGCTCAGGCAAGAGCTCTCTGGTGCCTTCTGTCCAGGCCAGCGGAGGCCGGGCTCTCAGGGAAGCAGCATCTCTGAGTCCAGCTCCTCTGTGCCCAGCCTCCCCCTCCCACAGGCCATCTGCCCAGCTGCCTTCTGGGGCGGGCGCTGCCGTCGGGGCCCTTGCTTCACTCTGTCTTCTCAGGGTCCCCTTATGGGACACCATATGCAAAACCGCCTCACGACAGCTCCACAGCCTGCCTCAGAGCTGGTGGCTTCAACCCTCAGAATAAACACAGGGCCAGCTCCGTGACACGGCTCTGGGATGTGACTCTGAGACCACAGAGAGAAGGAACAAGACCTCATCGACACCTAAACCCTCCGGCCACCACAGGAGCCTCGGCAGAGTGACAGAGCCACCGAGGAGGGGGAAAGGCCGTACTCACACCCCTGGATGGTTTCAATCCTGACTATACAAAGAACTGAGCAGCACATGACGATCCAGTTCAAAATCAGACCGGGGACCTGCGAGGACCCGAGGCAGTGAGCCCAGACCCCGCAAGTCGAGCCCCCGCCTCCGGGCTCCTGGAGTTGGGTGGACAGGGTTCGATGGGCTTCGACAGCCGGGCCCATGAGGGTTAGCGTGTGCATGTGAGGTCTGCTGGGCAGGCAGCCGTCTGCAGGTCAGCAGGAGCCTTCCTGGAGCCCACCACGCCAGCACCCCTCCTGGCCCCACCCCACGGCACTGCCTTCGGGTGGCCCCAGCACTCACGCAGACCTGGACATCTCTGAAGATGTTGAGATGTCCAGAACGCTCAGGAAAGATGCCCCGCAGCACGTGGCTAGGGAAGGGCAAGTCAGGACCACAGGGAGAGACGGCCTCTCCGCCCATGGGGACGGCCCCTACTACCTGTCCACACAGAGAACAAGAGGCGCTGGCCAGCACGCGGAGAACGCAGGACCCCTGCGCCGGGGTCAGTGCAGCTGGCTTCTCAATGAGTGGTCCAGCAACTCTGTCTCCGGCGCAGGCAAAGGAGCTGAAAGCAGTCGCAAGGTGACCGCACACCACGCTGTGACAGCCTTAGTCACGGCAGCCAGGTGTCTGTCCACAGGTGACGGCCAAACAAGATGTCCACGCAGTGGAATGTCACCCAGTCCCGAAGGAAAAGGAAAGGCAGGCACGAGGTAACGTGGGTGACCGTTGAGAACGAGCCGGTGATGTGGGCCGGCCACCGGGCAAATGCTGTAGGAGTCCTGCTGCCCGGCACCTGGGGTGGCCACATTCCAAGGTGGTCGCTGCTGCTGGGGAGGGGACAGTTTTGTTTGGGAGATGGCAGGTCCTGGGGATGGTGAGGTGGCCTCACCATGCTTGGCTTGGCCTGATGCCACTGGACAGTGCACCTTAAAGTGGTCACGTGGGGAGTCCCATGGCACATGGATGTCACCACCCTTCTTACGTTGAGGTGAATGTGTTGTTCCACGTTACGCTGGTCCTTTTTAGTCTCCCTTGTTTGGGGTCTTCCAATTGTCTCAGGAAGGGCAGCTGGACGGTGCCCGAGCTCCACCTGCACAACAGGAATGGGGAGAGAGTCCACTAAAGGCTCCTGGTGGGGAGAGTCCACTAAAGCAGATGGGCCCAAGTGACCTCCACCAGGCCACAGGAGTCCCACGTCCCGTCCCACCCGCCACCTCCAGGTGGATGGGAGGCCACAGCTTTAGCGTTTGGGGAACTCTGAGGACCACCACGGTCCTGCCCATCAGCTGCAACACGGGGGGGGCCTCTGGAACCTGGCCACAGGCACAGGAGAAGTCCTGCAGAGCCCCTGGGGACCCTCCCCACCTCTGCCTGAGCCAGCCCTGGGTGGGTGCATCCGGCCAGCAGTGAAGGGGCTATCAAGTGTCTGTGCTCTGTCGTGTCCTCTGTCCCTCATGCTCCCTGGCTCTCCCCTGCCTTGGCCTGTGAGGGCTCCTGAGGTGGCTGCTGTCCCAAGGGCAGATGGCCCCAGGGCCTTCCTCCAGCGGCCCTTCCCCGCTCTGCGTTGGTGCCTCGACTGCCATCCCCATGCCTTGTGTTGAGCTCTCTGGCTGTCTCTAGCCACCTGAGACCCCCGAAGCCCAGGGGCCAGGGAAGGGCGCTGGCCGGCAGCGGGAGCTCTGTCCCCGGCACCCTGAGGAGCACAGGCCCGGAGGCGCCGTGGGGCAGAGCCTGGCTGGCCACTCACACCAGCTGCTCCGGGCTGTGCTCAGGCCTCCTCTCTAGGGGGACATCGAGGAACCAGAACTGTGTCCACTGTCCCTGGAAGGACCTGCCTGTGCCCACAGCCTCCTGAGCCTCGTGGAGACCTGGGTCACGGCAGGCGGAGAGGCGCTTCCTCACTGGGACTCACCCCTGGGCTGCGCAGCCAGGGAGGGGGGCTCCCCCAGCCCCACCGACCCCTGCAGACTCCTCCCCTGAGGATGGGTCCAGGGCGCCTCGGGCCGCTCTCCCCAGGACCTCTGCCTCAGGGTGAGCTGCCAGCCCAGAGCTCCAAGCACCAGAGCCACCTGTCCCTGCCCCCAGGCAGATCTGGCCCAGCCTGGGAGTGTCCCTCCATTGGCTGCAGGTTCTTCCTGGTCTGAGCAGTTAGAGCTGAACCCCAGCATCTGACCCTCACCCCAGGTCTGCCGCAGCAGCTGTCCCCACCCACTGGACAGCTGACACGAGAAGCTCAGAGAAGTCTGGAGTCTTGCCCAAGGCCACACAGCTCTCCAGAGAGGAGCTGGCTCCAGAACCAGACCTTGGGTGTGCCGGCAGCAGCCCCCCCGCTGAGGGGTGAAGGTCGAGGGGACAGTATGTGCTGGGAGCCACAGGGCCAGGCGCAGGGCTCATGGGGGAGCACAGAATCGCTGCAGGGCCCAGGTGCTGCCCTGCAGCAGCCTTTGGACAGTCCTGCAGGAGGTGGAGCAAGGACAGCCCTGACTCAGCACAAGGCCCAGGAGGAGAGGTGCCAGGGGTCTGCCACCCCTGGATTGGTGACGGGAGCTGGACCAGGACAGAGGTGATGGGTGACACCCGTCTCTGGGGCGTGCCTGGGGTGGCTGAAGACTGAGCATCCTCGGGGAGCCGTGTGGACTGAGCACCGAAGGACAACCCCCGCACAGGCAGAAAAGGAGCCCGGAGCTCACTGTGTATGAGACAGAGCTCCTGCGGCTGCAGCCTCCTGGGTGAACTTCCTGGGAATTGGTTTCTGAGATAAATTGTTTGGGGATTGCCTGGTCCATCTCTCCTAAGCCCCCAATGTTTTCTGATGAGGCACTGTCATCTAGACAGACCTGGCGCTGAGTGGCATCTCAATCCCTGCAGTACTGACACCTGCCAGGGCGCGTGGTTTACGGGCCGAGCGTGAGTTCCTGGCCGGTGGCGGTGCGCAGACCCAGCCGGGCGCTGGAGAAGGAGACAAGGCGTGCGCTCCCTGGTCTGCTGGGAGCGGGGCTGGGGGCAGCAGGCCTGGGGTCCCGGGCAGGGAAGGGCCTCCAGTGCCGCAGTCTGGCTGGGCACAAATAACCAAGCCGCCACACAGCCCTGTAGGTTCCAAACAGGAACTCCTTTATTCTCCGCACTCCCGGGACACCACGCTCGGGCCGCCTCCTCCCCGGACACACCCCACACGGGAACTCCCTCCACCGGAACCTCACCAGCCAACGTGAGCTCTCCAGGCATCCCCGAGAGAGCTCAACCAGAACTCCGCGAGAACTCAAAAGTCATCATCTTAATGGCTCGCTGGCGTCACCTCTCAACCACTACTTCTGGCAAAATGCCATGCGTCATCCCGACTCGGCTGTGGCCCTCAACACTCCAGGGGCCAGGGGCCTGGTCAAGGGGAGTTTCCGTAGCCAGTGGGGACACAGAAAAATGGCTCATGCACCTGCCCAAAAGCTCAGGCGGGTCTCCTGCCCTCCAGGAGCCACCATGGCAGAGGCTGTGACAGGGAGGACATGTGGGGATAGCGACAGGGCCCAGGCCACCTCAGGCTTCTGCGCTCTGAGAGTCTTTAAGGGCCGATTCCTTGGTCAAGGGAACCAACGAGGAAGGACACAGTGGGTCTGAAGAGGTCGGGTGCTGGCGCCACGTCCCCACGGACGCAGCAGAGACACCCAGGAGTCCCCACGTGCGGGGTGCAGAGGGGCCTGCTGCTGCCTCAGGGCTGTGGGCTTTGCTGCGTCCCTGAGAGACCAGTGTGTGCAACTCCACAACCAGGAAGCAGGTCTCGGCGTCCACCTCTCAGGGAGCCCGGGGGCCGAGGCCGGTGGAAAGCAGGGTGCGTCCCAGAGCAGAGCCTTCTTTGTCCCCAGGTGAAAGGTGGCAGGACAGCCCATCCCCCAGATCCCAGGTGCCCCAGATGCCCCTGTGCCCTGTGCACTCTGCCACCCCCCACCCACCAGAGACCTGAGGGAGCTCACTCACTACCCGATGGCCTCAGTGCCCCCGCCCTGTGCAGCCAGCTCACCTGTGGCAGGTGGCCCTGGGAGCTGGCCCCACACTTGTGTGGCCCAGGGACGGACGGCCAGTCTCCTGGGTTTGCAGACCTGCAGCCCAACTTCAGGGCTGTCCCAGGAGCACCGCCCAGAACAGCCCTGGCAGACGGCTCCCAGCTCTGTCTCCCAAGGGTGTCGGGTCCTCCTGCCCCAGTGGACAGCCTGGACACCGCACGGGGCAGCCTGTGCTCACAGCACGGCTCCTGCCTGCTTCTGTTATGTTTTAAAAACTTGCTCACATAGAGAAGACAAAGTGATAAGGCTAAGGACCCTGAGCATTGTCACCAAAGGCTACGTGAATCAGAGCAGCACGTGCCTCAGAATTACTCACCCATCAAAAAGTAAACCCAATTGGTAAAAATTCTACAAGCAATTAATCTAGAGAGAAAAAGGGAAAGGTTTTTCTTTCTTTTTTCCCATGGCAGGGGTCAAAGCCAGGCAAGTGCCCTAGTCCTGAGCCATGTCCCAGCACCGTCCTGAGGGCAGGAAGCACAGAGGTGACCAGAGTCCTAAGCCTGGCATCCAGAGTGGACTTCTTTGTCACCCTGATGTCTGTGACATGCACCCGGGATTCCTGGCTGGGGAAGGACACCCCCACGGCCAGAGGCCACCCCAGGGACCAAGAGAAATCAGGAGGAAGTCCAGGATCGGGTGGAGAAGGAGCGCTGTTGAGAGCCCTCCCAGCCCAGCCACCCCGCCCTGCACCCTGCAGGCTCAGCAGCCCCACCTTGGAGGGACTCACCCCAAACTCTGGTCCAGACCAGCCTCAGCCTCCTGGAAGATGGGGAGCAGCCCCCCCAGTCCAAGCCCTGGTCCCTGAACAAGGGGCTGCACTTGGGATGCTCTCAGCCCAGGGCCTGGCTTCTCCATTCTGAACTCGCCCCCCATCTCCACCTGGGGCATCTGACCCCCTGCTCCAGAGGCGAGTTTTAAACATGAATTCGAAGACAGGAACCAGCAAAGTGGGTCTGCTGAGAGGAATGAGGGACCCTTGAACCCCAGGAGGGGAGACCCCAGAACCCCAGGAGAGACCCTGACCCAAAAGAGAGCCCCATGCTCCAGGAGCAACAGGGCCACCCTCTCACCTCTCCCAGGCCGCTGTCCACCGCCTCGACCCAGCATAAATGCAGGGGGAGTCAGGGCTGGCGTCTCCCAAAGCAGGCAGGCGAGGCACCAAGACTCCAAGCAGAGGGTGCTGCAGGAACATGATGCAGGTCTCTGGCGCGGAGGAGCCACAGGGCTGCAGGAGCCTGGCCCTCCCTCCTGAGTCTCGGGGCACCTGCTGCCCCCGGAAGCTTCCAGAGTCCCCCCTCCGTGACCACGCCCTCTTCTGGCCCTTCCACTCTGGCACCGGTGCTGTCTCGCTGCTCTCCAACCAGCTTGTGCCAGGCTCCCTGCTCAGCCAGGTGGTCACCTGACGCCCATCCATCCACACAGGCCAGGGCCTGGCACCAGACCTGTTTCCCATTTCTAGCCAGGCCCCAGGTACCGAGGGTACAGCTCCGTCACAACACGACCCCTGACTCTCCAAACACCCTAGCCCTAGACGCTCTCCCCAAGCAGGAGACTTTAATTAAAACCCACTGGATACAAATCAGAGCCAGAAACACCGCCTGGCTCGTGCCACACTTGGGGATCTAGGGAAACCGCCGTCAGTTCCTCTCTTCCTGACCTGAGTCAGAATGTGAAGGCGATAATACACGAAGCTCATTTCCGTGGCCCTAACCTTCCAGAATGCCCGCGCCCCTCGGCCTCAGGGCAGCTCATCACTACCTCGCCCCCCCTCCAGGAAGGCTGCCCTGCCTGCTCGGGCACAGAGCACAGAGCTCAGGAAGCAGGGCAGGTGGCCCCTGGGGACACCCTGGTTACCTTGCCAGCGGTGTCCCCATGCCCCAGGTGAGACCAGGAGATGCCAATAATAACAGCAGCTAACACGGTCAGTCCCCACTTCAGTCTAGCCCAGCACACGGGTTGGACGCCAGAGTCCAGGATGGGTTAACTAAGTGACAGCTGTCAAGTAAAAGCCTCATGCCCCGCCCTCAGCCTCCACCAATCACAACACAGTTAACACGGGAGCCATCGTCAGGGACCAATCATGGCGCTTCTTTCAAGGCCAGTCTGTGATTTGGCCCCGGCACCTGTCAGTCATGCAACGCCCTCGGCAAAGCTGGGTTCCTGCTGGGGTCCAGGTGTCCAGCTCTGGGAGCACTTGACTAAAGTGGGTGAAAGAGGAGGAGCAGCCAACCAGGACCCGGTGCGGCAGAGAGGCGGGAAGCTGGAGCCCAGCACCCTGGAGTTAGAGAAGAGGCCGCTGGCCTAAGGTCAGCCAGAGACAGGACCTGGGGACTGGCCACACCCACCGAGAACCGTGGCCAAGAGGAAGATGGACACGTGCAGAGGAGGGACGCCAAAAACCTTCCCGGAGGAGCTTCCAGGCGTCGCAGGACTTGAAAGTGCAAAGGACGAAACGCTGGACCGTGACCCAGGCTCAGGAGGAGTGTGGGGGCTCCCCCAGGACAGACGGCCCTGGGTCAGTGGCGGGAGACAAGCCGGCTGGAGCCACCTGACAGCCACCATGCGGTGCTCCACAGAGCCTGCTGCAGGTGCGGCACTCACCAGCACCGGGCCGTCTTATTTTTTCTTTTGTTTCTGTATTTGTTCTTTTTAGTTGTACATGACTGTTAGGGCCTGGATGTGAGGTGTCCCCCAAAAGCAATGCAAGAAGATTCAAAGGAGAAATGATTGGGTTGTGAGCTTCTTAACCAATCAGTGCATTAATCCCCTGATGGAATTAACTGGGTGGCAACTGGAGGCAGGTGGGGTGCGGCTGGAGGAGGTGGGCATTGGGGCGTGGCTTTGGGGTGCATTTGTACCTGGCAAGTGGAGTCTCTCTGCTTCTTGATCCTCACGTGAGCTGCTGCCCTCTGCCTCCCTCTCCCGCCAGGATGTTCAGCCTCACCTGAGCCCTGAGGAATGGAGCAGACTTCTGTGGACTAAGACCTCTGAAACTGTGAGCCCCCAAATAAACTCTTCCTCCTTTACAATTGTTCTGGTCGGCTCTTTTAGTCACAACAGCAGAAAAGCTGACTAAAACAGAATTTGGTACCAGGAGTGGGGTTCAGGAGCTTACGGAGCTTTGTGGGATTGGAAGGAGGAATTTGAGATGGTAGCAGTGCGGGCTGGAAATGCCTTAGATTGTTGTAAGCTGAGCTGAGTGGCCAATCCTGGGGGAAGCTCCGAAGACCAGAATGCCAAAAGGACCGTGGTCAGCTAAGACTGGGCTCAAGAGGGTTCAGCGGAGGACTCAATCGGAATCTGGAGAAGAGGCCATTCAGTTATGTTCTGGCCGAGAAGTGATCTGCGTGTCTGATTAGTTCTACTGTCTTTCCTGTTCCCCGCCCCCTCCCTCCCTTCATTCCCCTTTGTCTGATCCAATGGACCTCTGTTCCCCTCCCCACCCTCCCTTGTTGTGGGCTAGCGCCAACATATTAAAGAGAACATTTGGCATTTGGTTTTTGGGGACTGACTTATTTCACTTAGCATGATATTCTCCAGTTTTGTACATTTACCAGCAAATGCCATAATTTCATTTTTCTTTAAGGCTGAGTAATATTCCATTGTATATAAATATCTCATTTTCTTTATCCGTTCATGTTGAAGGATAGTTGTTTCCATTGCTTGGCTATTGTGAACTGAGCTGCTATAAACATTGATGTGGCTGTGTTACTACAGTATGTTGACTTTAAGTCCTGTGGGTATAAACCTAGGAGTGGGGTAGCTGGGTGGTTCCACTTCAAGTTTTCTAAGGAATCTCCATATTGCTTTCCATGATAGTTGCACCAATTTGCAGTCCCACCAGCAATGTGTGAGTGGACCTTTCTCACCACATCCTCACCAACGTAAATTGTTTCTTGTATTCTTAAGTGTTGCCATTCTGACTGGAGTGAGATGGAATCTTGCCGCAGTCTGGCTGGGCACAATCAGGAGCCACTTGTCAAAACAAACTAACTTTATTTTTAGAACCACACACGCCAAACAAAACAGCCTCTCAGGAAAAACCCTCAGAGCCCAACTGCCACCACCGGCTTCCCACAAGCCTCTCCACTTCCCCCACTCCTCCTGCTCTTGAGGCCGATTGGCTGGGTCACATGGGTGGAGCCAAAAAAAAGTCCCCCAATGAGCAGCTCCATGGTCTGAAAGGGCAGGGAAACAGCCCAATGAGCATCACCGCAGAGGAGCCAATCAGCTAGATGTTGCTGGGGCGCTGTGAGCCAATCATCAGCTGGCAGTCTGAAAGTTTGCTGGGGCCCCTTTGGCTGTGGCTCTCAACATCTCCCCTTCTCTGTTTAAACAACAAGCATGTGGCTTAGGGACCGTGCCTGCCTTAGGTTGTCCAATAGTACATATGGTTCTTACCCGTTATCGGATGAGCTGACCTCAAGGCGTCAGCCTCCTGTCTTAGGTTGGTACCATTGCAATTGGATCTTACCCGTCACTGACTACCGGTCCAGTATATAGCCACACCTGTGGAGAGGTCTTTGTACCAGCGCGGGGGGGGGGGGGGGTTCTTTGCCTCACCTCTGTTGGCCCCCAAATTTTAGCTGACGACCATGACAAGCAGAAGGGAGGAAGATACACCAAGCCAATTGACGGCTCCTTTTGGAAAAATTGTACCACCGATGACATCATCAGCAAAAATACCCCAACACTACCACAAGTCGCTGCACCAACAGATAGTTCACAATGCATACAGGTGAGCTCACAATGCATACAAGTGATGCATAGTCCAGGCAAGTTCTGCAAGCAGTTCAGTGATGGCTATTGCAGAAGCTGTAGATTGGTTTTATCTTTGTCTTCACCGGCACTGGGATGAAGATAGGGATTCTGGCAATAATGGCTAAAGAAAAAAATTATGTAACATTCCAGAAGGCACTAAAAGAAAACAATTTTCTTAACAATTTACATTGTCTTGAAAAGAATTATTAAATATAATGAAATGGAAAGGTGAAAGTAAAAAAACAGATCTGTTAACCTCCTTTTTTGTTCACATTTTAAAACAATCCTCAACAGCTGTTTACCCAATTTAAATTAAACCATTTAAATCACGTGAAAAAAAATATTTGGATCCATTTTTTCACGAGCACTCATCATATATGATGTATGGACAAACGTACATTCAAACATACAACACAAAACACAAGTGTGCACACATAATATAATACATACAACACATAACATAATAGTAAAGGCCTTATAACTTTTTACAGGTGAAATCTCCATTGCAATGTTTAAAAATTCTATAGTCAAAAAATAGAACTGATCAGCAAAACATTAACCTAGGTCTGTATGAGCTCAAAAAACAAAATAGAACTTCATGATGTGGGAAAGGGCAATAATAAAATAGATATTGAAAAAAGCATCCTGGTTCTGTCGCAGATGTAAGAATAGCCAAACTGGAGTTTTAGATATCAGTTGTTATGGATTTGAGCCAAATCATCTTCTTTTTGGTCTGTAGAAATCGCTTTAGTTAATCTTTCTGGAATCCAAATCGGCTGCTGTTCTCCCTGTGGAAACACACAAACAGACCCCCGACTCCAGACAATCACTGGGTCAGGACCTTAGTTAATCTCTCTGGAATCCAAATCCTCACCACATCCTCACCAACGTAAATTGTTTCTTGTATTCTTAATTGTTGCCATTCTGACTGGAGTGAGATGGAATCTCACTAGTTTGATTTGCATTTCTCTAATTGCTAGAGATGTTAAACATTTTTATATCTTTTTTTTTTTGACCATTTATATTTCTTCCTCTGTGAAGTGTCTGTTTAGTTCCTTTGCTCATTTATTGATTGGGTCATTTGGGAGATTTTGGGTGTTAAGTTTTTTTGAGTTCTTTATACATCCTGGAGATCAATGCTCTATCAGAGGTGCAGGTGGTAAAGATCTTCTCCCATTCTGTAGGCTCTCTCTTCACGTTCTTGATTGTTTTCTATACAGTGAGGAAGTGTTAGTTTGATACCATCCCATTTATTGATTCCTGATTTTACTTCTTGTACTTTAGAAGTCTTATTGAGGAATGCAATTCCTATTAAAATCCCAATGACATTCTTCATAGAAATAGAAAAAGCAATTATGAAATCCATTTGGAAAAATAAGAGGCCCAGAATAGCCAAAGCACTCCTTAGTGTGAAAGGTGATACAGGAGGCCTCACAATACCAGACTTAAATCACACTACAGAGCTCCAGGAACCAAAATGGCATGGTCTTGGCACCAAACAGACGTGAAGACCCACGGTACAGAACAGAGGACCCAGCGACAAACACACATGAATACAGTTATCCCATACCCGACAAAGGTGCCCTAAACATACAGTGGAGACAGAGAGCCTCTTCCCCAATGGTGCGGGAAAACTGGGAATCCATATGGAGTAGATCAAATGGAACCCCTATCCCTCACCTCATACAGAACTCAAAAGTAGACCAAGGACCCAGGCATTAGACCAGAAAAAGCAGGCCGGCCCTGCCTCAGGTCGGCGGAGGAGCTGAGTCCTCGACAAGCTCCTGACATGCATGGCCATCCTTAGGCGTGGACGTGGTGTCCAGTGCCCACGGCCTGCACGGACAGCTGCCCATGCAGCCTACTCCCCATGAGGGCTTCCCAGCTACCTCCCCTTGGGAGCCCCCTGAGAGAGATTTTCTCTGTCCCCAAACTATGGCTGCAGAGACTCAGCACACGTCATCGGCTCAGCAGGTCCTGCCTGTGGAGACCTCCCCTGCACTTCTGGAAACCAGGCTGCAGAATTGCCAGAGACAGCCACAGACGGAAGACGTCGACTTTTATGTAATTGAACATTGGAAAATAATAGTCATATCTAGTTATAGGGACATTGTCATGCTATGATCATGTGACGAGGTGGGACGTTGAATTCAGCTAACTGGCAGGTCACACCTCCCTCCTGATTGGAACTGCCTGCCCTTTCCCTCTGCCCTCACGCCCTGGCAGCCACCTACTACCGCATGCTTCTGTGAGCTCCACTCTTCAGAGTCCACATGTGAGATTGGGCAGGATTTGCCTCTCTCTACCTGACTCAGCATCTTGCCCCCCAGGTCCAGCCACTTGTGGCAAATGACAGGACTTCATCGTTTTTCTGGCTGCCTAGTATTCCATTGTATGTGCGGACCACGTTCACCCCTTTATCTGTTGATGGACATGGGTTGATTCCACACCTTGTCTCCTGGGAAGAGTGTGCCGTGGACCTGGATGCGAGTCTCCTCAGCCTGCTGACTCCAGGTCCTTTACATGCACAGGGGTGGGTCACTGTGTGCACACACAGGACTCTTACTGCCTACACCAGGCTTTCAAGAGGGAGTGAGCCTGCTGGATTGCTTGGTAATCTTCTGCCCCAAAACCCTGACTTCTTGCATTTCCAAAGTACCGACACACGTCTCCCCGTCTGTCCAGACAGTGCTCAGGAGGAAAGGCTGGGGAAAGCCTCCCTGAGGGGACCTGGCTTGGCCAGCAGCACACGTCGTCCATGTGGGGGGATCAGCAGAGCCGCTGCAGGAGCCCAGCAGCTCCGTGGAGGTGCAGAGACACCGAGTTAACTAGAATAAGAAGGTCCCTCTGAAACAACGGTTCCATTTCCAGTGTCCAGGGGGTCTAACGGACCCAGGTGAACGCGCAACCCTGGGCTTTCGCCCTTCGTGACCCTCGGGGAACTGCTCTCGGGGCGGAGGGGGCCTGCGATGCCCCCACACAGCCCATTCCCTGTCTACCACCCGGGATCCCATCCCAGGCTTGAGAGGCGGATCGAGTGTCCAGCAGGGCCGCACGGGGCAGGGTCCTGCCTGTCCTCGTTCCCAGTCCTGTCCTCGCAGGAGCAACCGCACATCTCACCAGGACGGAGCATCCCGATCTGAACCACTCCCTCCTTCAGGTTCAGAGGAGCCATCGATTCCTCCGACGGGACCTAAAGACAAGAGCAGAGCTTCTGACGTCAAGCTGAGCCTCTGGGGGTGAGTCCTGGCAGTGCCCGAGGCAGGAGCTCCAAGGGCCAAGCAGCAGGCGGGGTGGGGACCCGGGGGGGCAGACCCCCAGTCCACCCTGCAGTGTCACAGGGCCCGGTGCTCCTCTGCCCAGCTCAGGTCTCAGTGGGCATGTCTCTTGCTCCTGACCACGGGTCCAGGAGGGCAGGTCGGCCTCCTCCTGGTTGGTCGCTATTCTCCCTGGCCATGGAGCCCCCTCAGCATCTGCTGGACAGAGGAGGGCCCCACAGGCCCCTGAGGCTCAGGCTCAGGGTGGCAGGAGAGGTCTACACTGCAGGCACAGGTGCAGGCTCAGGGTGGCAGGAGAGGTCTACACTGCAGGCAGCCCGCCCGGGGAGGCCACTAGGCAGGAGCACTGGTGTCCCATCTGCCCCAGCAGGGGTCCCTGAACTATCCACGGGGGCCGAGGTGGCTATCTCTGAGACACGCTGGACACCCACGGCGGATCCTGCCAGCCTGACCCCTGGGCCCTACAGCCAGATCACCCGAGGCTTCAGCAGGGACACCAGGGCCAGCCTTGGGAGCTGGCCTTACTGCCAGGGAGCCTGTAAGGTGTGGCCCTGCCCCCCACTGTCCCTCAGGGACACTCCCAAATACAGATGGACAGTGAGGGCAGTGGGTACTACTGGGGGCCACCCACAGCCACAGGACTGATTGGGCATTAGTCAGAGGGGGGCATTCACCACTTCCTCTCTGCAGCCCGGGGCTGGGAGCCTTATTACCTCCGTGGGAAAACGTACGTCCACCCACATCTGTCCATGGAGCAGGGTCCCCCAGGGGGTGCCGAGGTGTGGCTCAGGCGCCTGCTTGCCCCATGGGCCAGACGCTGGAAAGGCAGGTGAGCTCATCAGCCACACCCTGGTATGACCCGTTCAGCCCTGGGCTGCACAGCCCGGAGGCCCTGAACTAACCACGTGGGCCAGGGGATCCTGAACTAACCACGTGGGCCGGGGGTCCTGAACTAACCACGTGGGCCAGGGGTCCTGAACTTACCACGTGGGCAGGGGGTCCCTGAACTAAATCATGGGCTGGGGGCCCTGAACTATCCATGTGGGCAGAGGGACCCTGAACTAAGCATGTGGGCCAGGGGGCCCCTGAACTAAGCATTTGGGCTGGGGGACCTGAACTAACCACATGGGCCATGGGGGGGGGGGGGGCTGAACTAACCACGTGGGCTGGGGCCCCTGGACTAACCACGTGGGCTGGGGGACCCTGAACTAACTATGTGGGCCGGGGGGTCCTGAATTATCCACGTGGGCTAGTGGGGGCCTCTGAACTATCCATGTGGGCCGGGGATCCTGAACTAACCACATGGGCTGGGGGGGGGGCCTGAACTAACCACATGGGCCAGGGGGTCCTGAACTATCCATGTGGGCAGGGGTCCCTGAACTAACACGTGGGCTGGGGGTGCCTCTGAACTAACCACATGGGCCAGGGGCCCTCAACTAACCACAGGCCAGGGGGCTCCTGCTGAGCCCAAAGAGACTCCCCTTCGGGTGACTTTATCTCTCAGCCAGTGTGTGTCCCTGTCACCTGGCAGGGCACCTGGCGGGGCATCCACCTTTGGCCCTGAAACCTCCCTCCCCACATGGACTGGCCTCCCTCCAGGCTGAGCCTGGGCCTGGCGCTTGGGCTCAGGACCCCGAGGAGGGGCAGGCAGTCCACCAGGGTTGGGGGAGCCCGGCGGGGTCCCTCCAAGGCCTGTACCTGGCCTGTCACAGATTGCCTGAGCAGGCCCGGAGGTCCAGCATCCTGGCTGCCCGGGAACCAGTGAGGACCTGGACTAGCAGGGACACTTGAGAGGTCCACCCCACACCAGGGGCAAGGAGCAGAGGGAAGGGCCCCAAGGAGAGGGCAGGCTCCGCTGGACATGGCCCAAGGTGACAGCGCCCAGACATGTTGGCTCCAAGACTCCATCCCACGACCCAGAGGATGGGGAACTCCCCTCCACCTGCTGCCCCTGGATTTGGAGCTGGGCTGCTGGGGAAGACGGGGCTGGGCATCCTGTGTCCACGGCTGGCGTCTGCTGTCCCCTTGCTCCCCGACACAGCTGGTCATTTATAGGAGGTAGGGGCTGTGCCAGGTGCCTCTAAGTCATGGGTCTGAACGTGGAGATGCCAAGGACCAGGCAGAGACCAGCCACTAAAAAAAGTGCTGCAGTCGGCCCAAGGAGGAGTCCTGGAGAGGAGGCCGTCAGCAGCCTCAGAGTGGAGGCCGCAGCCCCTGGACCACACCGTGCAGTCTGGGAATGGGTGGTCTCCCCCGCAGCCAGCTGGGGTCAGGGAAAGGGCAGGGCAAGCTAAGGCCCGTGTGAGGTGGCCTGAATGTGGGAGCAGAAGGGATCACAGTGCCCTGAGGCCAGCCGAGTGCCCTTGCTGGGCAGCTGAGCACCAGGGCGGGAGGTGGATGCTGAATCCAGTTCCTGAGGCTGGCCTCGGGCTCAGGCAGGAGGGTCCTGACCAGGGCCAGGCCCAGACCACAGCAGCCAGAGGAGCAGGACGCCATGGCGAGGCCCCATGATGGGCAGGTGGGCACATCCTCCAGCTGGGCCCGCCCACATGGTGGGACACTGCCAGACACCTGGACATACCCCCTTGCCCCACAGACTGTCCCAGCCCCACCCAGGGCAGAAGCATCGGGTCTCCTCTGCTGGGCTCTGCTGGCATCGCCTGACCTGACTGGTCACCTCCAACCTCTGGCCCTTGCCATCATCATCTGCTCCTGGGCTGTGCACTTAGGGGCCCCCAAGCAGGTGTGCCCACCAAAGGGCACCCCGCCAAGGCTGCCCCCCACACCTGCACTCTGCCCAGTAGTCTCTGGTCTCGTTTTTCTCTTTCTTGCTGGGTTCCCTGACCACAAGGAGAGACCTGGAGTTCCGCCTGGCCACTCACTGACCACAGACTTTCCCTTATCTCAGGGACTGGCCAGTTCCAAAGAGAACCAGCCCCTGGGCTTGGATGCCAGACACCCTTGCTGGCGGACTCTACCTCGAGCCGTTGGCTGAAATTGGGGCCAGTGGCCACAGCCTGCTGCAGGCCGCTCCTGCAGAGGCCTCTGAGAGGGCAGCTCGGGCAGCACTGTCCTGGTCACTCACTGGTCACTGCCTGGCCATCCTTCCTTCCGGGAATGGCAGCCATGTTCCAGGGTGCTGTCCGTCAGGGCTGGTCTCCCAGCCAGGTGAGTCCCTCATCTGCTGGTGCCTGGGCCTCTGGCTGATTGCTCTGTAGCCGGGTTTCCCCGTGAGTCGGAGACGGTTTGATTGCCAGGGATGCGGTGTTTTCCTGCTGTTTCCAACACCCCGGCCTTCCCACCTGCCTGTACCCCACACCCGGCACCCCACACCCGGCACCCCACACTCTGCACCCGGCACCCTGCGACCCGCACCCAGCAACCAGCACCCCACACCCTGAACCCCACACCTGGTACCCTGCACCCAGCACCCCACACCCACACCCCGCACCTGGCACCCCACATCCGGCACCCCACACTATGTATCCAGCACCCTGCAACCAGCACCCCACACCCTGAACCCCCCACCTGGCACCCTGCACCTGGCACCCCGCATTCTGCTCCCAGCAACCTGCACCAGGCACCCTGCACCCGGTGCCCCACACCCTGTACCCCACACTCTGCACCCAGCAACTTGCATCCCGCACCCAGCGCCCTGCACCCCACACTCTGCACCCAGCACCCAGCAACCAGCACCCCACACCCAGCACCCCACATCCTGAACCCTGCACCTGGCACCCTGCACCCGGCACCCAGCACCCTGCACCCGGCACCCCCCACCAGGCACCCTGTACCTGGTGCCCCACACCCAGCACCCAGCATCCTGCACCCGGCACCTGGCACGTTACACCTGGCACCCCGCACCCAGCACCCCACACCCCATACCCTGCACCCCACCCAGGCCTAGTGCTTCCCGCAGTCTCCAGGAGTGGCCCAGCCTGGCAGGCTGCCCCACAGCCTCCCTGCTCACCCACTTCTGGTCAGACCCAGCCCCAAGGGCCCCCTCAAGCCCTCCATAGCCAAAGTCACCCGGCCCTCCCTGGCCCACTGTGGTGACTCCCGCTGCCCCTGGCTGAGCCAGAGACCTGGGCCTGGGCCTGGAGCCAGGGGGACAATGACTGAGTAGGGCAGACCAGTGGGGTGGTGGCCCTGGGACCTGTGGGCAGTGTGGGCCAGCGTTCAGTGGAGCTTGAGTCTCTGTCTCCCCCTCCCATCATCCATCTCAGCTGCCCAAGGTCCCAGTCATCTTGGGGACCTCACCGTGGACAGTCACTGCACCCACACCCCGTCTGTGCACCGTGGTCCAGCTGCCCTCTGACCTCAGGACACTCCACCCCTCCCACCACCCCCAGCCCCGGTGACATCTGCGCCCACACACCAGGCCCACCCTTGGTTGTCAGAGCTCCACCCTGACCGTCCCCACTCCTGCCTGCGGACAGCTCGGCCCCAGGATCGCCACACGTGGAGGCCTGGGTGCTGCCCCTCGGCCGGGTGCTGCTGCCCAGCCCCACCCACCTGGGGCTCCTCGTACTCAGACCTTCCTCAGGCTCCCACCCCTGTCCCAGGCCCCTCCCCAGCTGGGGTGCCCTGTGCCCAGGGGACTGGACAGGGCTGGGGGGGACTGCAGTGTCCTAGAGACTTGCCCAGAGTCAGAGGGAGCCACCGGGTCACTGTTCTCCATTCTTCCACCTTCACAGGTGTGCGAGGCCCCTGCAGGACCCAAGAGAGGGACAGGAAGGAACAGCAGTGGGCATTCGCGTGGGCAGTGGCTGCACAGACCCCACCACCACCAGGGCTGAAAGGCAAGGTCTCCCCGCAGGGGCAACAGCCCACATTCCAGGTCACCTTCGTCCCCAGGGCTCCTCAGGACCCCTGGACCCCTGGCATCGGCACACAGGGTCTCCAGGCCCCGCGCCAGGGGGATGCCAGCTGCAGAGCTCTGGGCCTGCCCGGTGGCCATCCTGGTGGAAGTCTGCCCTGGGAAGCCACCAGGCCCTGGGCACCTTGGAGAGGGGGAGAAAGGGCGGCTCCTGACCACTGGGTGGGGTCAGAGAGAAAAGGAGTCCAGGGCCAAAAACGCGGGAGCCAGCCAGAGCAGCCGGAGGGACGGAGCTGCCGCCACAGGGGACAGGCCTGCAGGGAAAGCCAGGGCAGTGTGCGCCAGGCGGGGGCTGGGATACTCACCTGGGGGGAGTCGGGCTTGAGTCTCCTGCCTCCACCACGCAGGCAGGAGTCGGAGAGGGAGCTGAGCCCAGGGCGAGCTCGGCAGGTGCCCCAGGCGCTTTCAGAGCAGCTGTCCGCCCACCGCAGGGTGGTCAGGCAGGGTCCTCGGGAGAAGCTGGAAGAGCTGGACAGGGGCCGCCCTGGGCAGAGAAGCCCGGAGCCCCAGCACGGGCGGCAGGAGACCCTCAAGTTCATGCAAATGGCAGAGGGCCAGTGAGGAAGAGCAGGGGGCCTCAGAGGCCAGTCCTACCTTTGTGGCTGGAGAGCCCAGAAGGCCCAGGTGTAGGCGCACAGGAAGCCACCGAGGCTGTCAGAGCCAGGCTCAGGCCAGTCATGTGGTCAGTGGACCAGAGCCAGAGCGCAAGGCTGTCCCTCGTGGGTCCCTCAGAGCACCCTCAGATGGACAGAAAGCGGAAGGAGCACGCACACCGAGCTCCAGAAGACCCCAGACGCCCCCCCTGGACAGCGAGAGGCCATCTGTGCAGTCACAAGGGCAGAAACCACAGAGACAGCGCCGTCCTGTGGGCGCTTTGGCCAGGGTTCTCAGAGACTCAGACCAGCAGACAGACTGACAGCGAGGAACCGCTCAGGCAGCCCCCCAGACACAAGTCCCCAGGCCCACGGGAGCCAGGGGGCACTCGAGACTGACGGCAAGGAGGCCCATGTCCAAGTTCCAATTTGTCCCTGGAAGCTGACCACATCCAAAACACCCAGGACCAGGCTTGACCAGAGCCCTGACACCTTGCGGCTCAGTCAGGCTGGCTGGACCAGTGGATACTAACATTCAAAATGTCTCCCAAAAAGACACCCAGAACCTTTCAGGGCATTGCTGACCTCTGGAGTCCCACAAAGAGAATCTCCACAAGGATAGCCAAGGGGCCCCTGTCTCTCTGGGCACTGTCCACCTTGGCCTGCCAGGCGTCCTGCTCTCTGGCCCCCACTCCTTCCTGTCAGCCCTAATGGGGGCTCAGCCATGCTAACCTTTGCGGCCTCCTGGCCCAGCGCTGGCACAGAGGGCCCTCAGATGGACAGCACCATTGGCAAAGCCAAGAGCAGCTGCTTGGGTGGGGGGCACAGGTGCCCCCTGGTACCTGGATCCTGCCGTGCTGGACCTGGAGAGTAACCCAGGGGGTGGCAGACGGCAGCCCACATGGGAGCCTGCATCCCCAGCTCCACCTGCCTGCTGGGTGACTCCAAGAAAGTCCCCACACCTCCCCGCCCACCTGAAAAGTGGATGCCTGGACCCCCACCCCACAGAGTCATCGAAGGTCAGCAGGTAGGTTCCACTGCCATTGTCCCAGGACAGCAGGGTCACGGGCACAAGTGAATGGGGTCGCCTGCCATCAGCCACCCCAAACACTTGCTGGAGGATCCCTCCAACCACAGCACTGCACAGACAAGGTCCTGAGGAGCAGCAGGGGTCACTGGTAATGAGGGGCCCAAGAATGCCCCTGGCCTGATCCCCAAGACACAGCACCAGCTCCCCAGGCTGCAGAGTGTGGCCCAGGAGAGCCACCTGGCAGCACTCTGCCTGTGATTGTCATCGGAACTCCCAAACTGACAAGGGGAGAATGGGTGGAGGATGGATGGATGGACGAGTGGATGGTTGGAAGGGTGGGTGGATGGGTGGATGGGTGGATGGATGGGTGGGTGGGTAGATGGATGGGTGGGTGGATGGATGGATGGATGGGTGGATGGATGGATGGATGGATGGGTGGGTGGGTGGATGGATGGGTGGGTGGATGGATGGATGGATGGGTGGATGGATGGATGGATGAGTGGATGGATGGATGGATGGGTGGGTGGGTAGATGGATGGGTGGGTGGATGGATGGATGGATGGGTGGATGGATGGGTGGGTGGATGGATGGGTGGGTGGGTAGAAGGATGGGTGGGTGGATGGATGGATGGATGGGTGGGTGGGTAGATGGATGGGTGGGTGGGTAGATGGATGGGTGGGTGGATGGATGGATGGATGGATGGATGGGTGGATGGATGGATGGATGGATGGATGGGTGGATGGATGGGTAGATGGTGGATGAATGGGTGGATGGGTGGATGGATGGGTGGATGGGTGGGTGGATGGATGGATGGATGGGTGGGTGGGTAGATGGATGAGTGGATGGATGAGTGGATGGGTGGATAGGTGGATGGATGGGTGGATAGGTGGATGGATGGGTGGATGGGTGGATAGGTGGATGGATGGGTGGGTGGGTAGATGGATGGGTGGATGGGTGGGTGAATGGGTGGGTGGATGGGTGAATGGGTGGATGGGTGAATGGGTGGATAGGTGGGTGGGTGGGTGGATGGATGGGTGGATGAGTGGATGGGTGGGTGGATGGATGGATGGATGGATGGGTGGATGGGTGGATGAGTGATGGGTGGATGGGTGGATGGGTGGATGAATGGGTAGATGGGTGGATGGATGGATGGATGGATGGGTGGATGGATGGACAAGTAGACGGTTGGAAGGGTGAGTAGGTGGGTGGGTGGGTGGGTGGGTGGGTGGAAGGATGGGTAGATGGGTAGATAACCAATGGATGTTTGGTGTGTGGATGGTGGATGCATAGCTATTGAATGGATGGAGTATGGGTGTGTGGATGGGCGGATGCCCAGTGAGGGGCAGGCGGGTGAACGTGTGCGTATATGGGTGGTGGGTGAGTGGGGATAGGCGGACAACAGACAGGCATATGCAGGGGCTCCCAGGACTAGCAGAAGACGAGGGATGTGCTGCCTAAAACCCCAAGAGCACATAGATCTCACAGAGAAGCCTCCTGAGGACGGCTAGTGACTGCTGCTGCTACCTGCCGCCCCGTCTCCACCAACCAGAAGACCAGGACGCACCACGGCAGGAAGCGCCTGCCCCATGGCTGGAACCTTCCTCCCAGAGAGGAGGCTGATGATGGTGAGAGCACCTTACAGTGTGGCAGGAGAGGGAGCTGCTCACACCCCCCTGGTAGTGGCACTGCCCTCTGGGGATGCCCCGCCGCGCCCTCCCAGGGAGGCACAGATGGCCCTGCTCTGCAGAGCCATGAATCATGGATGGGTGGCCTCCCAGCGTCTCCTGGGGGGTCTGGATCGGCTGCGGGAGCACACACCACAATGGATGGCACCATCACAGACCACACTTCTCACTCCAACATGTGAAGTAAATATGTTGGAAATAACCACATCACGGGAGAGTCCACTCAGCCTCTCAGCCACAGGTGGAGAACACCCCAGGGGCAAGGGGTGGAGCACCAGCCCTCCCAGCACCCCAGGACACAGCTGAGAGGTGAGCCAGATGTCCCCACCAGCCCACCTCCTCCACCTGAGAAAGGCAGGCCCAGGACCGGGCTCAGCCTCCCTCCCACCTGATCCGGAAGCCACCCCTGGCCTCTGACCAGGCCTGACTCTCTGGGCACAGGAGATAGCCCTGGAGCATCGGCACACAGGGCCGTCATGAGGGACCCTCCACACCACACACCACACCTCACCAGAGGAACCTCCGGAGCCTCCAAAGACACCATGAACCTGTGTGAACCCCTGGGTCTGAGTCATTCACTGCCAGAGCGCTCCACCATCACTCCAGGGCAGCCACACCTGGGGTTACGAATGATGGCCCAAACAAAGGTCTGTGTTTTCTTCCTCTCAGGAAAAAGACATGAAGCAATGGCCAAATTCCTCCCTCTTGGTCCTCCCCGGGCCCTTGCCAGCCCGCTGCCTCTGATCCCTGCTCTGCTGCGTTCCTGGATTGTCACAGAAACCTGGAAGACTCGTCCCTCTTTGCCTAAGCAGAGCCAGAGTCAGGCAGCCATGGGGGCAGCTGGTGGCGTCCATGGGGAAACAGATTGCTCTCTGCTCCCCGCTAACGGAGACCGAGGCTGCAGGGCTAACACAGACAGGGGCCCTAGGATGCACAAAGGACCCCAAGAAGCCAGCACCCAGGACCTCTTGTGCAAGGAAACCAGGGCAATGGGAGAGGCAGGCCTGGGGCGTGCGGCGGATCATAGCACCACCTCCCACCCCCACAGCAGCCTCCTGAGAACATAGTGAGCACATCAGCCTGCGATGGAGGGAGGATTGAGTGGGCAATGGGAGAAGGACTCAGGGTGGTGCAGGAGGACTCATGGTAATGCAGGAGGACTCAGGGGTGATGCAGGAGGACTCAGGGGTGATGCAGGAGGACTCTGGGGGTGATGCAGAGGAGGACTCAGGGGTGATGCAGAAGGACTCAGGGGTGATTCAGAGGAGGACTCAGGGTGATGCAGGAGGACTCAGGGGTGATGCAGGAGGACTCAGGGGTGACGCAGGAGGACTCAGGGTGATTCAGAGGAGGACTCAGGGGTGATGCAGGAGGACTCAGGGTGATGCAGGAGGACTCAGGGTGATACAGGAGGACTCAGGAGTGATTCAGAGGAGGACTCAGGGGTGATGCAGGAGGACTCAGGAGTGATGCAGGAGGACTCAGGGTTATGCAGGAGGACTCAGGGGTGATTCAGAGGAGGACTCAGGGTGATGCAGGAGGACTCAGGGGTGATGCAGGAGGACTCAGGGTTATGCAGGAGGACTCAGGGGTGATTCAGAGGAGGACTCAGGGTGATGCAGGAGGACTCAGGGGTGATGCAGGAGGACTCAGGGGTGATGCAGGAGGACTCAGGGTTATGCAGGAGGACTCAGGGGTGATGCAGGAGGACTCAGGAGTGATGCAGGAGAACTCAGGGTTATGCAGAAGGACTCACGGGTGATTCAGAGGAGGACTCAGGGTGATGCAGGAGGACTCAGGGGTGATGCAGGAGGACTCAGGGATGATGCAGGAGGACTCAGGGTGATGTAGGAGGACTCAGGGTGATGCAGGAGGACTCAGGGTGATGCAGAAGGACTCAGGGAAGATGCAGGGAGAACTCAGGGTGATGCAGGAGGACTCAGGGGTGATTCAGAGGAGGACTCAGGGGTGATGCAGGAGGACTCAGGGGTGATGTAGGAGGACTCAGGGTGATTCAGAGGAGGACTCGGGGATGATGCAGGAGGATTCAGGATGATGTAGGAGGACTCAGGGTGATTCAGAGGAGGACTCAGGAGTGATGCAGGAGGACTCAGGGGTGATGCAGGAGGACTCAGGGGTGATGCAGGAGGACTCAGGGTGATGCAGGAGGACTCAGGGTGATGCAGAAGGACTCAGGGAAGATGCAGGGAGGACTCAGGGTGATGCAGGAGGACTCAGGGTGATGCAGAAGGACTCAGGGAAGATGCAGGGAGGACTCAGGGTGATGCAGGAGGACTCAGGGGTGATTCAGAGGAAGACTCAGGGGTGATGCAGGAGGATTCGGGGGTGATGCAGGAGGACTCAGGAGTGATGCAGAAGGACTCAGGGAAGATGCAGGGAGGACTCAGGGTGATGCAGGAGGACTCAGGGTGATTCAGAGGAAGACTCAGGGGTGATGCAGGAGGATTCAGGGGTGATGCAGGAGGACTCAGGAGTGATGCAGAAGGACTCAGGGAAGATGCAGGGAGGACTCAGGGTGATGCAGGAGGACTCAGGGTGATTCAGAGGAGGACTCAGGGTGATGCAGGAGGACTCAGGGGTGATGTAGGAGGACTCAGGGGTGATGCAGGAGGACTCAGGGGTGATGCAGGAGGACTCAGGGGTGATGCAGGAGGACTCAGGGGTGATTCAGAAGAGGACTCAGGGGTGATGCAGGAGGACTCAGGGGTGATGCAGGAGGACTCAGGGGTGATGCAGGAGGACTCAGGGGTGATTCAGAAGAGGACTCAGGGGTGATGTAGGAGGACTCAGCGTGATGCAGGAGGACTCAGGGTGATTTAGGGGCAGACACTGAACCATGCTGAGGAGCAGCAATACCCTGAGAAGGTGTGCTGTGACCCAGCTCTGCCCTGTCCCCGCAGGTGGAGTGTCACTGGTGTGAGCCAGGAGCACAGCAGATGCTCAGGTTGAGATGCTGCCCACAGCATGGCTGTCACCTGCTTTTGTGCCCCCAGTTTGTCTGGATCCCTGCTCCAGAGCCGGTTGGAGGCCTCGGAGAGCTGAGGGGACCCATTGCCCACTCTCTGCGCTGCCGGCATCCTAACCTCTCCACGTGGAGGGCGGAGGTGGAGGCAGAGGCTCACTGCTGTCCTCCAGAGCCTGGGGAGCTGACGGAGGCTGAGGATCCGGCCAGGAGAGGCCCCACACAGGACCCCAGTCCCCCCCCCCCGAGCTCCTGGCGTCTCAGCAGCCAGCAGGTGGCTTGGATTCAGCCCACTGAGGGTCCCAGCAGGACACTGGAGGGGCAGATGAGAGGAAGCTGGCCCAGCAGACACTATGTGCAGTGGCAGGGCAGAGCTGGACCGCTGGCCTGGGAGCGAGGGAGCATCTGCAGGGCCGGCAGAGACCGGTTGTCCCTGGAAACCTCTCTGGAGGGGAGGTGCTAGCCGGCCATCACCACGGCCCCTGTCCACTGTCCCGACACTCCTCAGCTTTGTGGTGACCTGGAGAACTGCACGGTCCTCCCAATCAACCTCACTGCCAGGCAGGTGGCCGTCAGTCTCCAAGGCAAAGGCATGTCCGTGGAGGACAGCCCTGGTGCACACAGCCCCAGAGTGCGATTGTGGGTCCTGGAGGTGGGAGTCCCCTAGGGTCCGTCTCCAGAGGGCGTGAGGGTGTGCGGGGATCACCTCCAACTCCTGCGAGGTCCCTGCTGTGGGGGCCTGACGACCCTGCAGCAACAGGTTACTGGACCCTGTCCAAGGGAAGCAGGAGTCTGCACGTGACCTGAGCCAGCGTCCAGGCCACCCCTGACCTGCCACCCCCCCACCCACTGTCAGAGGTGTAAAGAGCTGGGGGAGCAGGGGACCTAGGCTCCGGTCACGTCTGTGCCACTGCAAGGTCACCACACAGAGCCCTCCATGAACACGAGGTCAAGGTCCGAGCAGGGTTGCCAGGGCTGGGCAGTGGGCCAGCACCTGGGTTCCATGGTGAGGAAGCTTCTGGCCCCTAGCACCTGTCCCCAAACTCCGGGTCAGAGCCCTGATTCTCCAGCAGACGCGTGGCCTCACACAGGTGATTTTGCTTGTTTTGGTTAATTACCTGACGGATCTGGTCTCGACTCTGCTGAGAAGGGCCAAGGTCTGGGAACAGAGGGACAGTGGGGCTCGGAGGACCAGGGAGAGGGGCTGTGCTTTCTGGGTTGGGACTAAGCCTTTAACTAGAAAGCACTTCCAGAACAGCATGATGTGAGCATCTCAACAGAGCATTTAGAATAATCCCTAAAATAAATATGTCAGACGCATAATGGGGTGAGCCTTCTGTTCGCCCCACAGCTCAGGAGCCAGAGGTCACCCACATCCCAGAGCCCAGGGTCCCTCCAAACCCGAGGCCCCAGGGGACATCTCAGGTTGTGTTTGGGCCCCTGAATTTAAAAGGAGAACCATCATCTGACCTGTGTGCTTCTTTTCTGACACCCTGTGACGGTCGTCCTTCCTCTGGGTGTGCGGGGCCCGCGGGCAGCTGTCCTCCGACCAGCACAGGGGCTCTGAAGTGGTCGACTCTTTCATACACGCCTTGTCAGGCTGGGGTGGGCTAAGAATCACAACCTCATTCTGACTTTCCAATCCTAGGTCCACAGGACCCAGACCATTTACCTAGTGATCCGCTCGGCTCCTCAGCAAAGTTCATCATTGATCACCGGCAAATTTCCCACCTATCCATCTGGGTGTCTGTGGCCCCGGGCCTTGATCCTGCTCATGAAGAAACACCCGTCCCACAGGTCCCTGTGGGGCTCCTCCAGGAGGGCAGGAGAGCTGGGGGCAGAAGCTGTCCCTGGTGAGCAGGACCCTGGGCTCCCTGGATTCTCCTGGGCGCTGCCGCCCTCCTGTCACGCCCCTCCCTGTCCCTTCCCCGGGCACCTGCCACCCCTGTGCTGTGCGGAGAGTCCCATTCAAACACCTGCTGTTCTGGGGACCAGCTCCCGAGGCCTGTCCTCCACGTTCAGTGTCCGGATGTCTGTGGTGCCCACCGAGGACCCACTGCTCCAGGTCTCCATGAACTTCGCCTCGGGGAGCCGGCCCCACGGTGGGGTGCAGCCGGCTCGGATTCAGGACAGCCCAGGGACACCCTCCTCTTCCCAGGGTATTTTTCAAGCCCAAACATTGTGATAAGGAGAAATACATTTATTTTCTATGTGAGCTGCTGTCTCCCACATGCTGCTCACATCTGCCTGACATTTATTCAGCATCCAGTGAAACTCCTGATTAACCTAGGCTTCTTTTCCAAAGAGGAAAAGCAGAGACGTGGGAGTGTTTAACCTCACCCCTGCATCACGAGGCTCCGTGGGCCACAGTGTGAGAGCTACGGCCTCCCGCCAAGAGTCCCCTTGGGCAGCACAGGGCCCGCCAAGCCTTCCCGCTGCGGACACTAGCTCAGACGTGGGGCACCTCCCAGCACCTGGCTGCTCTGTGCACAGTGCTGCTCCTGGGCCACCACCCGCCAGCCACTGAACACCAGTCACCAGGACAAAGTCTCAGCCCAGAGGGGCTCAGCGGGGACAGCCCTTGCTGGCAGCTGTGTCGGGGACATTGGATGACCTCCTACACCAGGAACGGATACCGATTCCTGGGAGGCTGAGGCCTGGGTACCTGTCAAGAAATCGGGGCCTAGAGGAAGGACACAACTGGGCCAGCTTCCACCCTGGTCCTCTCCAGGCCGGCCCAGGTACCTGACCGACCCCCGCAGCGTTGTCGGGAAAGGGCTCCATCCCCAAATGCAGACCCAGTGTGCCCAGGAGCGGGCTGCCCCACAGCGGGGTCCGGGGTGCTCCAGGCTCCAGCTGTGAGACCACCTGCTCCGAGGAGCCCTGGGCTCCTTGCACAGACGAGTGGACCAGGGTCCATGTTTCCCTTTCTGCTGGACGGAGTGCTAGGTCCAGAAGTCTCCTCTCAGGAGTCTCCCAGCAGCTCAGGCGATCCAAGAACCAAGCGGAGACCCTGGCCAGGGCCACAGGCTCCCGGAAGCCTCCCACCTCAGCTCCCCGTCCAACGCCCCTTCCAGGACCCTGCTGACCTGGCCTGGACCTCTGGCATCAGAGGGCACAGCAGCAAGGCAAGAGGCTCATCTGACTGATCAGAGGGGCTGACGTCACTGTCACTTGGGGGTAGCGAGGACAGTCAGGCTCCCCTCCCCTCTCCCCCAGAGGCCCTGGGAGCTCATGAAAATGCACGTGGCTGCGGGGTTATTGGAAGGGGTCTGTGACCTGCTAGCTGGACAGCCTGGCCCATCAGGGACACCTCCTGTGCTCCTGAAGAACGTCAGAGGGTTCTTGAAAAGGGCAGCCTTGACCCTGGCCAGACAGTGCTTCCCCTCGAACACCCTCCATGGAGCAAGGAGAAGTGAAACCCACAATATCCAGCCCCTAAACTGAATGAAAACAGCAACGTCCACTCCAGAGCGAGCTCTCTGCACCCATTAACCTTCTGCCGCGTGGGCTCTCACTCCGTGCCAGAGACCAGCGCGTGGCACCTCTGTCTCCGCATGATGAATGAGCTGTCCGTCCAGACGTCTGATTGTTTGATCTTTACCCAGCTGGATGCACCGGGGCTCCTGGTGTTAAGTGGATGCCACTCCAGGGTAAAATTGACCCTGGAAGGAGGATCTCGAGTTGTCGTAGATAATGTGATGGGAAATGTGCTCAGTCCTCTCGGCTCAAGGATAAATTAAACAAAGCCCAATGCAAATTGTCTTTTCCCTGCTGATTTGCTCAGGGCAGAACCCCCTCCCTGCAGGAGCCCGGTCCTCAGAGATTCAAGGCAGAGCAAGGACCAGGAAAAGCCCACAGATGCCAGGGTCCCTGCTGTGAAACCGGTCCCCTCGAGAGCAGACCCAAATCCACAAAGACTCACACCAAAGCTGTCAGGAATGCTTTGGAAGAGCTGACGGGAAGGGCCCGCGGCACCAAGACCACCGTTAGCAAAATCAGGATCCGAACCCCGCCGGAACCCAGTGAGACCAGACAGCCCCGGACAGCACCTCAGTTCAGAGGTCACGAGGGTCCTGGCCTGAAAAACTGGGGCTGGGAAGACGAGGGGGCTCTGCAGCTTCTGCCCCAGGTGCTCCCTGCCCTGCCAGACCCCGGGGCCGCCCCGGCCTCCGTGTGGAGAGCAGGAGTCAGTCTGGGAACATGGAGCAGGAAACCAGGCCGCACAAGGCCGGCTGGGAAGGGAGAGCCAGGCCGCCTGGCCCGCAGCTGCAGCTGTCTTGCCCGCCAGGAGATGCCAGGGCCAGTGGGCAGCAGGCAGGGCCAGAGGGAAGCCTGAGGGCCAGAACTGAGGTCGGCTGCCTGACCCCGGGCCCTCCCCAGCGTGAGCTGAGCACAGGAAGCTGGGGAGGCTCAGAGCGACCACAGAAAGGCTGGGGATCCCTGGAACCCAGAAGCCACAGAGCCTGAGCCCCACCTCCACCCAAAGCCATGGCTGGCCACCAAAGTGCTCAGGCCTGGGGGCCACCAGGGACCAGGCTGGAAAAGAAATGCAGTCAAAGGAGCGACAAGAGCACAGCACAGTGCCAGGGAGACAAACCTGCAGTGTGTCCAGAAAGCTGCCTACCAGGAGGGAAGGAGGGAGGGAGGGAGGGAGGAAGGAGGGAGGAGGGAGGGAAGAGGGAGAGAGGGAGGAGGGAGGGAAGGAGGGAGAGAGGGAGGAAGAAAGGAGGGAGGAGGGAAGGAGGAGGGAGGAGGGAGAGAGGGAGGAGGGAG
>NC_092500.1:1058433-1101568 GCF_047511675.1 Marmota flaviventris | reverse complement strand
GGTACCAGGGGTGGCCAGCCCCTCCAGCTGGACATCTGGCAGCCCCCAAGGCCAGCCCCCAGGCAGCGCTTGGAGAGCTCTTCCCAGGGACGTCTGGGCAGGGCCTCGAAGCAGAGGCTCCAGATCACCAGAGGTAGGACGTAGGGGAGCAGCTAGGAGCCACTCCAGAAGATGACCGCCGCTAGGGCTGGCCCTGGTGGCTGCTGAGCCTCCCCTGCACCTGCTCCGTCGGCCCCAAGGAGTCAGGGCTGCCCACAGCCCACGGCAGGGAAGCTGCTGGGTCCCCGGAAGACACACGCCATGGCTCGGTGCCTGGGCCCGACCCCAGCTGAGACTCAGCCTGGCCTTGACCTGACTCTGGACTCTGCCGAGCAGCCAGAGCCTGGCTGAGCCCAGCCCTGCACTGGCCAGGACCAAGCAGGCACCCCATACGTGAGCTCACTGAGGCCCCCTCCAGAGCCTGGTCCTTGCTCAGGTGACTACCGCCTGTCCAGTCACCAACGGGCGCCTGCCACAGGGCCTGCCTTCCCAGCCCCAGGCGTTGGCAAAGACAGGAGTGGCTCCCTGGAGAGGGCAGCTCAGGTGGCCAAAGCTCCCAGTCCACCTACGTCGTCTCAACCCCTCAACAGCCAAGGAGCCCTTCAAAGCCCAGTCAGACTCCTGCAGGACAGCCGGCCTCGGCCCCGGCCCAGGCCCCCAGGAACAGGACACTGCTAGGAGGACAGCTGCCCTCTGAGTCCCTCGCATGGCATTTGGGCTCTGGACGAAGGGGGTGCAGGGTGACTAGCCGACACCAGGCCCCACTTCCCACCCGCGGGTTTTACAGGGAAGTGGACAGGACTCAGGGACCCGGGCCCCACGTGGCCTGGCAGCCTTCCTCCGGCTGGGCTGTCCCCGTCCTGAGAGGTTTCCTACTGGATCAAGGCCTTTATGGACTCTAGTGGGACTGTGCCTGGGCACATGCCCGCCCGTGTCCTGTCAGCCCCCCGCCACCACAGGGACGCTGGGGCTGACCTGGAGGAGGTGGGACCGCGAAGACTGCAGGGTCAGGCCAACACCACATGGTGGGACCTTGGGGACGTTCGCGGTGACTTGCCAGTTTGCCCCTGAGCAGCGAGTCCTCAGTAGCCAAGCTCCATCCATGGCCAGGCCCTGCTCGGCACAGCCGGTCCCCAGAGGCACCAGCTCGGGCGCGGCCACAGTCAGTTTTATTCAAGCACAGCCTCATCGTTCAAGTCCACCCTGCTGCCAGCGTTCAGAAAAAACCCTCACGAGGACCCAGACGCTGGACAGAGCCTCGTCAGGAGAGCCAGGGGCGGCAGACGCAGACCAGCCCACGCAGCTCTGGGGACCCGCCCTGCGCTGCCCGCCCTAGGCCGACCTCTTCCCGAGGCAGCCACGCTGACCACCTGCCACCCTGACCGGTCCCCTCCCCCATGCAGGACACTCCCATCCCGGAGTCTGTCTGCCCCAGAACCTTCCAGAGCACGTGTGCACGGGACGTGGAGGCTGCCTGTGGACGTCCAGCTGGCACCTGCACAGAGGCCCAGCCTGCCCAGCTCAGGAGCCCCGGGTCACTGGTGGATCCCAGAGCGTCCTCTCAGCAGCCCGGCTGGCCCCCGGGTCTGTGCCTCCTCGGCAGCCTTCGGGGCCTGCCACCTGAGTGCTGTGCTGCCTCCACCCCTCATCCTCAGTCCCTGGGTCCCCAGGCAGCAGAGGGCTTGGCTGATCTGGGCACAGTCACCCAGGTGCAGCCTCTGTCCCACAGGGCCCAACGTTAGGTCAACACACATGACACAAGACAGAGCTCTCAGCGAGGTGGCCCCACAGCCAACACTGATTGAGCACCTACTGTGTGCCAGGCCAGGGCAGAAAGGCCGGATCTCACCTGGGGAGTACGGGGTGGGAGCCAGGACACAAACCACGGGTGGAGTGTGGAGCAGGAGGTCGGTGGCCTCTGCAGGGTGGCCGTGGGGACCAGGTGGGCAGCCAGGGAGGGGGCGCCCCAGACCACCCACCCCCGAGGCCGGGCTTGGGGCCACTGTCTTCTCGGGCCTGTGGGAACGACTGTGCTTTAGAGGCTGTGACTTCAGAGTGGTTAACGGCTGTTGCGCGTCACTTAAAATTAAAAATTAAATGTGCCTGTGTTTGTCGCTGTCCTTATTAAAATCCACCGCTGCACGATTCATCAGGAAACCAAAGGGGGAGGCGACCAGAACCGCAGGACACTGACCAGAGGTCCAAGAGATCCTCTAGAGACAGAGCTCCGTCCGCGGAGGCAGGACTGCAGAACAGAGACTCGGAGACTGGCTTCTCTGGTTTTGCCCAGGACCCTCCAGGTGTCTTTTAGCAAAGGAAGAAAGCGAAACTGAAAACGCAATCGGAGGGGAGCTGGCTCCTCCAGACGTCAGACCAAATCCCAGGTGGCCCCGCACCGCCAGCCCGGGGCCAGCCCCAGAGGAACGTGGGACCCACTCAGCCTGGAAGGATGCTGATGTCACCAACCACGAGGACAGTGGGCCGCTGGAGCAGGATACCCCGGAACACTTCCACTGGGACAGGAAGCGCTCAGTGGCTGTGGGCTGGGCACAGTAGAGCACGGGCTTCCTTCCAGGAGGTGACAGCGCTCTAGAGCTGACGGAGGCCCCGGTCCCCCGCACTGTGAATGCTCCCAACACCAACAAACCCTCTGCTTCCAATCGCGGAGCCTCCCGGCGGCAGATGGAGCAGAAACACAGGGAGCTGAGCTGTCCAGCTGTCCACGGTGACAGTGTGCCCGGGGCGGCCTCTGGGAGCGGCACGGCTCCGTCACCGCCAGGTAGGCTGCTCAGGTCTCGGAGCAGAGCAGAGTTGGCTGAGGCCACATCCAGGCCTTAAGTCCCAGCCCTGCTTGGGGACAAACCAGAGGGGTCGCGGGACACAGGCCCCGAACTCCCAGTGACACCCAAATTTGAGTCTAGTGTTGGACACGGAAGAGGAATGTGAGGGACACTCTGAGGACAAAGGTGTCACTGAGTCTGGGCCCAAGGACAGCGCTGCCTGGTCACCACAGGGTCCTCACGGCCTAGACGGAGGAGGAGGGAGCCCGCTCCCCACCACCTGCACCCAAGCTCTGGAACCAGACGTGGGGGAACTCCCACAGACACTGACCAAGAGGCCCTTTGGAGGCCCCAACTGACCATCCAGTCAGACCATGACAGACAGTGACCAGTGCCCTCAGGTGGAGCCTTGGCCACCCTCCCGCCCCACACCATCACCCACTGGCTGGCGTGACCCTGTGATACTCAGACCTGAACTGTCCCTCACCCGCATAAGCAGATGGCCCCAAACACCCCCAGGGAGAAGCCTCGGGCCTGGTGTCGCTGCATCAGGGAGGAGCGCTCTGCCTGTGAGAGTCGGCCCCCAACTCACCTGATGCCTGCGCTCGGGTCCCAAGAGACCCCCAGAGGTCTCTCATGAGAGAGTCAAGACAGATATCAATACTTTCCGGCCACAGTGGACCTGACGGGACTCCAGCCACAGGAAGCGAAGCCTGACCCGCGTCTCAAAGCCGCCGGGCAGGAGCTCGGGAAGTAGCCGCGAGGCTGAGCCCCCGGGCGCCCTGCCTCTGGACTCCAGAGAGAGTCGTCTCCTCTCCCCTGGGCCTCGATGGGACCAGGTCCTGCCACTCAGGGGACCTGGGTTCTGCTGTCACCGTCACCTGCCTTTGTCCCCTGGGCTGAAGCCTCCAGTCCCCAGCCAGCCTGTCCTGGGCGGCAGAGCACAGCCCTGGGGCCCTGGTGGTGGGTCCTGCCATCAGAGCTCCCCCCCCCAAGGCGGCTCAGCCTGGGGCCCAGCATTAAGATGTCGTGGTCAGATCAGAGCATTCTGGGCTGCAAGCTGTCCCTGGGCCGGCTGCCGGGCAGCTGCCACATCTGATCACACAGTGATGCGTTGAGCTCCACTCTCGAGAGGGCCGTTAGCGCCAGAGACGAGGGCGCAGTGATCCAGAAAGGAGGAGGGGGCGGCGGCTCCTCCCCGGCTCTGCTCGCATGGAGGGGGCAGGCCTGATGTTCTGTTGGAATCAGCATCGGGACCCAAGAGTCCCAAGAGTCCACTGTCCTTCGAATCCCAGTTTGTCCTCCTCTGAGACTGCTGGGCCCTCCTTTAGACCAGAGGGGGCTTGGCTAAGGAGGCAGGGAGATGCCTGGGCCCGTGTCCCTGGCTCCCTGCCTCTTTCCTGTAATAGGTCGCTCATCACCCAGGAGAACAGGAGCCCGTGAGCCCCTCCAGGCTCGGATGACAGAAGCCCAGCTGTGAGGCGGGGTCCCAGGGTGCCCCTTCTCCACCTGGCAGCCGTCCCCAGCTCTCCCACCTGCTGCCACCTCCGAGGCTGCAGAGAAGGTGACTTGAGCCCCTCAGTCAGGTGAGGACCAGGCCAGCCCAGAATGAGCCCACAGTGTCCAGACCAGAATGAGCCCACAGTGTCCAGAGGTCAGCTGGCCTGAGAGGCTGCGCGTCCAGAGCCCCAGGCAGGTGCCAGGAGGCCGGGCAGGAGGAAGCCTCCAGGTGCGAAGGCAGGGGTCAGAGAGGTGGTTAAGGAACCCAAACCCGGCCAGCCAGGGCCCTGGAGAAGGGAGCCATGGAGGAGTGGGAAGGAGGGGACAGGTCTGAGAGGCTGGCCGCCCCTAAGAGCCCGGGGCCCTCCCCCCTGCTGCCCTGAGGGGCCCCGGTGCAAGGCGAGGGATCAATGGCTGTGTGGGAAAGTCTGGTTCCCTCCGAGGCCTGCTGCTGGGCTGCTTCCTCCCGGATGCCACCCATGTCCTTGGAGGCCCAGCAGCCACCAGGAGGAAGGACAACCCCAAGTGTCCAACGAGGCCCAGGTGCAAGCTGCGTGCCTTGGGCGGCTCTTGTTCTGCCATCCCGCCACCCTGGGAAAGGAGAGGGGAGGGGAGGAGAGCCAGGTCAGCAGGCAGAGACCCTGAAGCCATGGTCACAGGACCGGCCTGCATTGTCACATGGCTGCTGCGAAGCCCCCTGGAGCCTCTGGGACATACAGAGCCAGGGAGACCAGAAGCCCAGGACAAGTGCACGGGGGAGCAGCAGAGAGCAAAGAGCAGAGCCAGGCCTGTGCCCCGAGGCCCCGGGGAACCCCACCTGCTGTGGCCCACATGCCAGAGGGCCCCAGTGGGTGGCTGTTGAGGTGAGGGACCTGAAAGCTGGGGCCTCGTGGGACGCCATCTCTGGGAGGGACCAATGCAGGCCTGCAGGACGGCACCGCTCCTGCCTGGCACCACCCCAACCTCCTCTGCACCCACTGCTCAGCGTCCTCGCCTGCACTCCCACACTGTGATGCCAGCACACGCTCCGGAACAGCCAGAGTTGGGAGCTAAATAAACCTCTTCTACTTATAGAGTACCCTGCCTCCTGTACTTTGTTATAGCAACACATAACGGACAAATACACCAAGTGTGCTTCATTGTTTAAAATGACAAATGTGAAAATATATTCAGGGAAAACAAACTATAAAAATAACCTAGTTGATTTGCAGAAAAACTCAAATAGAAACTTTAGAATTGAAATCCAACAATCAAAATTTAAAACTCAGCGGATACATCTGTCAGCGGACTGGACACAGCTGAGGAGAATGAATTTTCCAGAACACAGAACAAAGGGACAGGAAGATGGGGGTTCAAAAGAATGAATCTGGATGTGGGGACAGAGTGGAACCAGAGCTTCCGGGAGGAGGCAGGGGACGCGGGTGGGAGACTCCTAGAAGAAAGGCTGGCTGAGACTCTTTCCAGTCTCAAAACAGACTCAGACTGGGCCTGAGAACCCCATGACTGTGAAGCAGGATGAATAGAGAAACCCACCCAGGCACCAAAACCGAGAAGACACAGAAAATAAACAGATGCCCTCACCCAGGGGGACACAGCTGGCTTCTCAGCAGGCAGGGAAGTCCATGCACCCAGACAAAGCCACCGTCCCCGAAGCCCAGCCCCACCCAAGGGGAACCTCCAAGAGTGAGAACAGAAAAAAACAACCTCCAGACCAGCCAAGACCCAGCTGGCCCCAGGGGAGCCAGGGAGCCCCAGGGAGGCAAGATGGGGGGCAGGAGGCGGGCAGAGGAAGGAGGCCAGAGGAGCTTCAGCAAAGGGAGGACCTGGATGTCCCCCAGAGCTGAGACGCACAGGTGGACCAGACCTCCAAGACCTGGGGAGGGGGAGCACTGGGCCGGCTCAGGCCTGAGCCATATGCAGGTCTGGATTTCTAGAATGCCCCGGAGAGCAGGGACACGCATGCCCATGAGAGCAGAGAGGACTTACAGTCAAACAGCAAAGAGAGGACTGGAAAGCACAGGTCAGGTCGCAGGCGAAGTCCACGCACAGCCAGCCCCATGGGAGACAGGGCCTATGTCCGCTGCCACCAAGCGCCACACCCAAACAAGGGAGTCCAGGAAGACGAAAAGGTACGGACTGAGCCACATAAACCTTAAGATCACTAACAAAAGGAAGTTCATGCGGTTCCATTAGACCAGAGAGAAACAGACCCTACAGCCAAGACCTCACGGGATGGGGCACCGGGAGGAAGGGCGGTGCGCAGGGCCCCGGGAGGCTTACCTGTGTGCGGGCTGGTGCTAGACCAAGCAAGAGCTTGCGCACCTTTCGGGGGAAGCAGACCAGTCCAGCCTCCGGTCGGGGTGGGGCAGGTGGACAGATGGGAAAGTCTCCATCAACAGCGACAACCCACGCGCAGATGAGGACCGGAAGGCCACAGTTTCCATGGAAACTGCCCCATACTGGTCTAGAAAGCACGTTCCGTCGTGTGTTCGGGGGAACTGATTCGCACCAAGCGTCCGCGGTGGGATGGAGAGGGCGGTGCGAGGAGGGAGCAGCGCTGTGGCGGGCAGCCAGCAGTCCCGGGAGCCGGCGAGGAAGGAGGCGGAGGCGGACGACGCCGGAACGTCCTGGGACGCGCACCGCTCCGCGCACCGCTCCGCGCACCGCTCCGCGCACCGCTCCGCGCACCGCTCCGCGCACCGCTCCGCGCACCGCTCCGCGCACCGAAATCGCCTGCAACCGCGTGCGAAGGGCTGGGCTGCAGCGCTCGCCTCGCACCTGTGAGGCACTGGGTTCGATCCTTGATACCACATAAAATAAATAAAGATACTGTGTCCATCTCTTAAAAAGGGAAAAAAATCTTAAAAAAAAAAAAAAAAAAACCTATGCGTTAGAGTCCTGAAATGACATTTCAAGAAGTTAGAATGAGAGGCATAAACTGCATTAAAAAGTTGGAGGAGGAAATAGAAACGCTGAAACAGTGACCTGGGAGAGGAGAGAAGTGTCTGGGGTCGGCTGGGAGAGCCAGGCCCTGGGCGCCCTCCGCACGTGACGCAAAGAAGGTCCTGACCCCAGGGGAGAGTTGGGAAAGGCCTGGGGCCTGGGGGAGTCAGCGGCCAGCTAGGTTCCACCAGCGCTGCCAGGGGCAGCCCAACGCCGCACTCTCGGACATTGGAACACAGTGGACAGATTCCTGGAAGGACTAACGTGGACGTTTGGAAAGCTGGAAAACCCTGTCATCGCTAGAGCAACTAAAAATTCCTCTGAAAGTAAAACAAAATCTTCCCACAAGGAAAGCTCCCGCCCGGAGGCCCCAGGGCAAGCCCTGTCGTAAGCCCATTGACTCCCCACAGCCTTGCCAGACCCCTCAGAGGGAGGGACGGTCCCCGCAGCCCCTGGGTCCCCATGACCTCGGTGCCAAGACGTGCCAGGCACCTGGCAGAGGAAGACGCCAGCTGGGTTTTAGCCACCCAGGAACTAGGAAGCCGTGCCTGGCCGTGGCGTCCAAGCTGGACACAGAGAACAGAGGACCCAGAGTCCAGCAGCTCACCCTGCCGGCCCTGTGGGCTCAGAAACGGAGATGCTTTAAAACCTGGCGTCCATTCACGACAAGATCACCAGCAGGACACAGGCCAGCAGAGGGCGGGTGGAAACCACCGGGAGCTAGGAGACCCAGGCAGTGTGCCCGCGTCCCTTTAGGACGAAAGGAAACCACGGTCTGGGCCTCATCAGTGCCCACCCAAATAGGGCGGGAACCCTGTCTGCAGGACGGAGAGGAACAGAGGCCAGGGTGCAGCCCCTGGAGCACTCCTGGGATCCCCAACACTGTCTCTTCAGAGACCGTGAGATAAAGTGACCCACAGATAAATGACCACTCAGCAAGACTACGGAGGACAGCATCGATGTGACAAAACCAATTTCTTCTACAAACATGAACTGCTATGAAGTGAACACTGAAGCCGGACGCGTTGGCACACACCTGTCATCCCACAGCTCAGGAGGCTGAGGCAGGAGGATCACAGGTTCAAAGCCAGCCTCAGCAACTTAGCAAGACCCTAAGCAACTTAGTGAGATCCCATTTCAAAATAAAATACAAAAGAGCTGGGGATGTGGGCTGGGGCTGCCGCAGAGCGCTTGCCTAGCGCGTGTGAGGCTCTGGCTTTGGCTCTCAGCACCACATAAAAATTAATAAATTAAATAAGGTCCACTGACAACTAAAAAAATTTTTTTAAGAGCTGGGGATGTGGCTCAGTGTTTAAGCACCCTGGAGTTCAATCCCCAGTACTGGGAAAAAAAAAATGTCATTTACAATAATATCTAACACCGTTGAGATCTAGGGACACCTCTAGCAAAGGAAGCCACTGTCCCTGACAGATTTATGGAACTTTCCTAAGAGACGGGAGGAAAATCCATATTCATGAACAGAAACTCAGCAAAGCTGTCGCCTCTCCTCTGACGGACCTATAAAGCTGGTTTCTCGAACCTGACAAGCTGAGTCCACAGTTTGGACAACAGCGCCAGGGGTCGAGAAGGGCCAGCGCTCTCAGAGACTAATGACGGCGAGAGCTTCCCTGGTGGCCGGACGGTCTAGGACAGCATGGCCAGCTCTGGGCAGGCAGGCGGGTCCGGAAGTGAGATCCAAGTGGCCAGAGCAGCACCCGGGGCCATGGGCTCTTTGGTCCATGAAGCTGGGCCGCGGGCACCACAGGAGAAAATGGGAACTGGACCCTGCCTCTGGCCACGCCCAGGCACCCGCTGGGCTTTCCCAGGAGGGCCAGTGGCAACCCCGAGCCTGAGGGCACCGGGTGGCGTCTGCCTTCTGTGGATGTGTGCCCAACAGCGTGGGGGGTGCCGGCGGCGCGTGAAGGACGGTGAACTGGGAGGGCTGTGCCCTTCACACCTGGGCCCCCACAGTGAGTCGCTGCACACCCACCCCAGGGCCCACCGGTGTTGGAGAGAAGGTGCCGCTGTGGACGGTCACCACCACGTCCACCGGCCCCGAGCACCTGCTGGCTCCACCCCAGCACATCACCTTCAGCCTGGGACACAGCCTCCTGCAGCCCCAGGGGAATTGGATCCCACGCTGGGCTCGGCCCCAAAGCTGTGGCCTGGTGGAGACAGCTGGGTCCACCCTCTGTCCTGGGGGCCGGGCAGCCGTGGGGATGGGGGCCCAGCGGCAGCAGGAAGCTGATCAGGAGGGCGGCTGGAGCCATGCAGACACCAGGAGCCCTTCCAGGCAGGGGACCCAGTGTCCAGGCTCGGAGCAGCCACCCCTGCTGCTGGGCTGGGAGGAGAGAGGGCCTCACCACAGAACAGGGAGGCCGAGGTGGAACAGCAGTCGGCAAAGAAAAAGAAGGGTCTGCAGTCCTCACACGCCTCGACCACGTGCAGAGGCCAGACCAGGTGCAGAGGCCAGACCAGGCCGACTCCAGTGCTGTTGTCCTAGGACGCATGCCACTAGCGAAGCGTTAAGGGAATCAAGAGAGTCCCACATGGCCCAGGGCCCGTGGGTCGCTGGCAGGAGGGAGGGGACAGCAGGGTGGTGGGGGGCCGCCCCTCACCAGTGCTATGTGGAAGCCGAGGAGCTTGTCTTTCAAAGTCTGCGTTTGAACTGCTCCGCTGGTTCTCAGCCCTCGCGGACAATTCAGTGATGCCAAAACCCGGCTTCCAGTCTTGCTTGGGAACAGTGGTGCTGATGCGCGTCTCGGCCCAGGGAAACGTTCTCTCTCTGAAGCCTTCTGTGGCGGGCTGCTGGACCGCAGGTGTTGGGAGCCAGCCTCCTAAAGTGCCCTCCGCGTGCCAGAACCTCCCCACAATCTGCAGCAGGGAGCCCGCGGGAGGAGCTGTCGGTTCTCATCCTCTCACTTGCTGATCATCTGCTGGGCAGGAAACCAGGGACACTGAGGTGGGACTCTCCTCGGGGACAGACCCACTCTTCACTCAGATGCTCTGGCCCTCGACGGTGAGCAAGACCCTCTGGCCACACCTGGGGTTAACACGCTTCGCCTGTCTGCAGATTAAGGGCTCAGACACGTCTGGAAGTCTGAAGTTTGAAAGTCGTAAACGAGGAGAAGACATCCAGGAACCAGGAACCATCCACCTTAGGTGACGGTTGCAATGTTCCTTAATAATAGCCCCAAAGCACCTGAGCCAGGTGCGGCCATGCCCCCCCCCCCCCGAGTGCTGGCCTCTGAAGATGGGTACCTGGGCACAGTGTTGGAACCCACAGCCATCAAATGTCCACCAGAAATGCAGAAGCCGTGCCGGCCTGGCCGCTCTCCAGCACCTTCCCCAGCAGAGGGGACTCTGAGCAAGAGACGGGAAGAAGGGGAGGGGAAATCGCTGGTTAACTCTGAAATGGAACCCTGTGGGAAACAGAATTCATAAGTCAATAGAGTCCACTCAATAAATGCTCGTCCCGTGAGTGAACGGGAGAAGGGCTCAGGAAGCTTCCAGTGGGCTGAATGCACCCTGCAGCCTGGCCCCACCAGGGCAGCCTGGCATGAGAGGCAACGGGGTTCCCCCTGATCAAGAAGAGTGCTTTGGAAATGCAAACACATCCTGAAGTCTGCTCCCCTGCGTGCCTCAGGGCCCAGCGTAGTGTCTGGGGCACTGGGCACTCAGATTTCTTGGAAGGAAGAACCAAAGCGGGGAGGGAGGAGGGAAGGGAGATCCTTGGAGATAAGCCCTCAAGAGCCCCAGAATTCACCTGCAGGAGGAAAGGCAAGAGCCGCAAAGCCTCCCCGGGCCTCGCCTTGGGCTGGCCAAGAGGGTGTCGCTGGGGACTCTGGTGTGGGCAGATTTTCCAGGTGGGTCTCTCCTGTGGGCAGAGCTGGGCCTCACTGGAGGCCCTGCAGGAAGCAAGGCAGCCCCAGCCGGACGCCCAGACTGCAGGGAGGGCACGCGGATCCCAGGCTGGGGGACCAGCGCAGGCACTCCCTGAACGGCCCGAGGCTCTGCCAGCCCTGGAGGCAGGCTGGGGGCAGCTCTGAGGCACCCTCCAGATCACAACTGGACCCACAGGGCAACGGTAGTCCTGGGGTCCCCCCCCCTTTGACAGAGGGCTGAGCTGCAGTCTGGAGGGGCCGACAGTCCTGCCTGCTTTTGTTCATGACTGTTTTTAATGAAAACAAAGAAGTATGTAAGGAAGAGGGAACCAGTTCTTGCAGCCAGAACTCATTCCTGTCTGGGAAGGAAGAGGTGAGGCTCACAGGGGACCCCTGCACTGGGCACACAGGGCCCAGGCTTGCCCACCAGAGGACCCTGGACCGTGTCAGCAGGACCTTTGCTCTGCAATCCCAGGAGAGGGCTGCAGCCTCCGAGTGCTGAGGCGTGGCATCCAGTGGGCTCTGGGACCCTCTGCTGGGCAGACGTGTGCACATGAGACCTCTCCAGAAGAGCCCAGGTCAGCTAGGGGGACTCGAGTCCCTCACTCCCAGATGGGTTTAGCCAGAGACGCAGAGACCAGGCGGAGCCCGCTGGGGGGAAGAGGGAAGAAGCCAAATGCCATCCGCCCACTGAGGTTCTTAAGTACCGGGGTCCCCTGAAGTGGCCTTATTTGGAAACAGGTATTTTTTACATGGTTAAGGCTCTAGAGGTCAGCCTGGACTCAGAGTGGGCCTAAATCCAACGACAGGTGTCCTGCTGAGAGGAGGCCGGCCGAGGAGTCCATGCGCAGACAGAGCCTGAGACCTGAGGCTGGGAGAGGCAGGGGACCCTCCCCTGGAGCCTGCAGCGGGTGATGGCCCTGCCCACTCCGGGACCTCAGGCTTCTGGTCTCCAGGTGGCAAGAGAAGAAACCTCTCTTGTTTTAAGCCCTCAGTTTGCACCAAATTGTATGACAGCCCCCAAAACCCCCACCAGAGTGAGTGGCAGGGACCCACAGGGCGCCTCGGGGACCTCTCCTGGGTTGTTCCTGGCCCCTGGGTCTAGCAGACCCCACACTGTCGGGTGAGATGGATGACCACACAGAACACCGTGATTCCACAGCGGCCGGGGACACAGGAGGGACAGGACAGAGTGCAGGCCAGCTTGCCACCATCCAGAAGCTTCTGTGCAAGGGCAGGCAGTGTAGACGGACTTCCAGGGTGGTCAGCTCGGGAGGCAGGCACTCACTGCCCACAGCGCTGCCCTTCCCCAGCCCACAGCCTAGATTCCCAGGTCTGTGCATCCTGCTAGGTTCAAGAGATTTGTCCCCACCCTGGCAAATGTCACTAACCAGCTTCATGTGGCCTAGTATCCAAACCCCCTCCAGATGAGCTCATGAAAGAGACTCGAAGAGATGGAGGAAATCTGAGTCAGATCCCTAGGGCTGTGCGGCCACGCTGATGGGCACATCCCGAGCCATCCTCGCGGGAGCACAAGGGACCCCTGCAGTCTGGCGGGGCAGCTGAAGTCTATTCTTGGGGCCTGCAGCACTGACCTCCCGCAAGGAGCCCAGTGAGGACCGCTTCTCCAGACAGGACGTCACCCGCGCGGGGCCCGTGAGCGCAGTGCATGTGGGTCCTCAGAGAGCCCAGTGAGGACCACGGCACTGCCCGGGAGGCCACGTGTCATAACATCAGAGCACAATCCCAGGGGGCCGTGGGCCAGTCAGAAAAGAGGAGAGGGACGGTCTTCCAGGGTGTGGACTGAGCGTGAATATTGGCCAAGGACAGAGAAAGTTCCCATGGTGGACACAGCCTGAGCTCCAGCCTCTGTCCACCCTCCCCCTGAGGGAGAGAGGCCCAAGCCGGGAGCCCGCAGGTTTCTCCTGGAGAGCGTGTGACCTCCTGGCTCCTCCCACAGCTGTCTGACCGGCGGCCCTCGCCTTCCTCTCTGGCCTGCACCCACCCTACCCTCGTGCTTCCTGTGGCCTGTGGCTTCCCGTGGCTGTGGGAGCAGGTGACCCAGAGGAGGGGAGGAAAAGTACGGGAAGAGCACTCCTTTCTCACTTGGGAGGACAGAGAGAAGGGAGGCCAGGCCCTTCTGAGGTCCTCTGATCCCAGCACAGGGAGGAAGGACTCAACAGTGACCAAGAGCCTTTCCCAAACGGCATCTGTACTGGTTGCTTGCCCACTCCAGCACGGCTCCCGGTGCCCTGAGCGCCCAGCCCAGGGCCTCTCCCTTAACCCAGGGGCTGCACGCAGAGCCGGAGGCGACCACATTGCCCTGTCCTCCCAACGGCTTCTGGAGCCGAAGCCGCCTCAGGAGCAGGTGCTGCGTCCGGGGCTCCTCTCTCCTCTCTGAGACATTTGCTGCTTGGGGCCCAACCTGAGCACACACCGCCTCATCGCCGCTGACCCTTGCATGTTCATGGGACGGCCGGAGACAGCTGCATTCCAAACTGACCGCCCCTGGAACGCTGCCCAGCCCTGAGGAAGAGCCATCTTCAGGGAGGTGTGAGTGGTGTCTGGATGTGACAGCTGTAGAATATGCGTGTGTGTGTGCAGGTGAGTCTGTGTGCAAGGGTGTGTGTACACATCAGTGTGAGCTTGGGCAGAGCGTGCCTGTGTTAGTGCCCTCACTAAAACACCCGACCAGCACAATCAGAGAGAAGGAAAAGTTTTGGTTGTTTTTTTTTTTTTTTTGCCTGTTAAGGATAAAATTTTAGTATGACCATCAGTAATTAACTGAGCATACCTAACAGCAAAAGGCAAAATCTTACAGCCTGAAAAATGAGGACAATATAATTATTTTAATATTTATAGTATTTTATTATATTTAGCAACTACTGTTGTAAAAGCATAAGGCGTTTTAACAAAACATATTTTTTATTTATTCTGATTTGTTATACCTGATAGCAGAATGCAATCCATTTCATGTTACACACATAGAGCAAGATTTTTCAAGACACTTGTTGTTCAACAGGAGGAAAAGTTTGAGTGCCCACAGTTTCAGAGCTCTCAGTCCACAGAGAGCCAGCTCCATTCCTCTGGGCTCAAGGCAAGGCTGACATCATGGTGGAAGAGGGTGGTGGAGGGAAGCAGGATGATCAGGAAGCAGAGAAAGAGACTCCACTCTGCAAATACAAAGCCACGTCCCCAGTGCCCACCTCCTCCAGCCACACCCACCTCCTCCAGCCACACCCACCTCCTCCAGCCACACCCACCTCCTCCAGCCACACCCACCTCCTCCAGCCACACCCACCTCCTCCAGCCACACCCACCTCCTCCAGCCACACCCACCTCCTCCAGCCACACCCACCTCCTCCAGCCACACCCACCTCCTCCAGCCACACCCACCTCCTCCAGCCACTAATTCATTGATCAGGTCAAGGCTCTCTCAACCCAATCATTGCACCTCTGGGCCTTCTTGCACTGTCCCACACGTGACCTCGCATCCACACCATAACAGCACCTGTGTGTGCGTGCGTGCATGTGTGAGCTCATGAGCGTGGGGCAGCGTGAGCCTGGGTGGGCTCGGAGCCCTAGCGTGTATCGTCTGGGTCGATGGAGGGAAGCCACAGAAAGACAGGGAGATCAGTTCACCCAAAACAGTCCCCTGAAGCCAGTGCTGACCACATTAATTGGCCTGTCCATTTCTGGACATAATACTGCTGGAGGCCCGTGTGGATGGGTGACCTGGGACCTCCAGGAAGTTTCCGGGGTCTTCTTTTTCCACTGTTACCTACAAGGACTCGAGCAGTTGGCTGGAGATCCTCTCCAGTTTAGGGTGAGCAGCAGTACTGCAGGCTCTGATGAAAGGACAAGGACATTCCAGTGGCCAGGCTGGCGGCAGAGGGGACGCCCAGGCTTTCCATTCTTCTCCCACTCCCTGTCCTCACCAAGCCTGCTTCAGGAGAGCAGAGGGCAGAGGACCTAGTGTCAGAGCAGGGAGACGCTCACCCTCCCAGCGGCAAAAGGCAGGGCACCCTCAGAGGCAGAGAGTCTCAACCTTAATCCAGGACAAGTGCAGGGTCCCCCGGCACAGGGGAGAAGTCCTGGTGGCCAGGAATGTGGTCCTGCAGGGGAACCACCCCAATCTCCAGGGAGCCTGCGGACCCCACTGGCCAGGACCCACAGGGCTGGGAACGCAGCGGTGGCCAGAACACGGGCGCTGCTCCCCCGGAACCTGAAAGCAGTCATCTGGGGAACTGCTGGGTGCACCCAGCTGAACTCAGCAGACCAAGCCCTCTGACCAGGTGGGTGGGGACTGTTAGAACAAAGCAGCCCTCGGAGGAAAGGACCATCAATCAGGTGCTGGGGGAATCGCCTGTCAATCAGCAGGACCCCCTGGCCAATCCTGGAGTACAGCCAACTCCCCTGACCAACTCCAAAGGGACAAGGGACCCTAAAAACACCTTTTTCTGTCCCAAGCCCTTCCCTTCCTGCTGTAAGCCCCATAAAAGTCCATCTGGTCGAGCTCCCCGCGGTTTCTCCTCAGACCCTTCTCCTGTCCCCTCTGTGGGTCTGATCGAGTTCGCCCGGGAGTGATATCTCAATAAAGCCTCGTTCGCGGCCCTTTTAAATCTGCCTCCTTTGGTCGCTGCCCGCCTCGCCTGATCTGACAGGGACGGCACTGGCTCACTTGTGCCCAGGTGCTGGAGGGGTACAGAGGTCAGCTGGTGAGGAATATCGTGGGTTATTTTAATCCTGAACTTTGCCCATAAATTCCTTTTCCTGGACTCTGTCGCAGGAGAAAATCTTAATACACAAGAAGCCTCATGCACGCGGGTGTCTGGGGGTGAGACCACCAGTCAACAGGGTCTCTGCCCACCACCCACCCTCTGGGTTCAGCCCTTGCCCTCTGGGGTCTCCCCTACCGTCCACTGCTGGGGGTGGTCTAGCTCGCCCCTGAGGTCTCCACCCACCATCCCACCCCACCCACCCATCAAGGTCTGCCAGTTGCTGGCGTCCAGACCCTGAGCTCTGTTGGACACTCACAGAGACCTTCCCGGGAACTCTCCCCATGCCACCCTGCTGGTCGTGGACCCGGCACATGCACACAGCACGGTGTGGTGTCGGGGCGCATGGGGAGCTCCTCCCCTCTCCCCGGGCACCGCCAACAGAGCCCTCCAGGCGAGGCTGAGACTCGAGCGCCGTCCTTGGCACCTCCCTCCCTGCAGCCCCGTGCCACCTCTCCTGACTCCTGGGTTTCTCCCCTGGACCTAGTGCCAGACCTTAACTCCCTCTGCCCAGGCCCTGCCTGGACCTCCGGGCTGTCCCCAGTGTGGCCTGCTCAGTGACCTCCCCAGGCAGGCAGAATGGCCGACTTCACAGAGAAAGAAGGGCCGTCACCAAGCTGCCCTCGGCCTGGACCCTCCTGCTCAGCAGTGGGTTCGCCGGCCGAGGGCCGTTAGAGGCACCTGTGGGCCTTGCTCAAACCAGGTGGCAGGGCCTGGGGGACACAGGAAGGACACCCACAGACCCTCTGTTATAGTTAAAGCTTCGTCCCAGGGTTTCATAAACTGACTTCCAGACCACTCACGTATCATCGAATCAAGCCTTTACTGAAGCACACGGTGGCGGCTGACCAGAACATAAGGCTGTTCCCCTGATCAGCCCCGAACAATTGCAAGGGCACCCCTTATAAGCCTGAAAACCACAAAAGGGATGTTCAGGGGGTCTGGCCAATGCAAGCCAGCCAGGTTACAGAAGCAGGACAGTGCAGTCAGGCGGAGGGAAGCCTAACCAATCCCAGTTATCCCAGTCACCCCAGTTACAGAAACAGAGCCCCGTTACCCCAGTTACAGAAACAATGCCCCATGAGGTAGTTCATGTTCTTAAAGGTTTCTATAGCAAAAGGAAAAGAACATCTTGCTCCAGTCATGACCCCTCTTCTTGGCCTGGTTGTTCTACAGGATGAAGTCATAAAACAAAATGGAGTCACATTTGCTCCTGCTATCACACCTCAGGTCTTCTCCCAGCTGACACTAGGTGCCCCAAAGCCACCTCAGGTCAGGGACTGGACAGAAGTCATTGCCTTGGTGGCACAGAAGGCACCAAAGGTGCAAGGAGGTGACGTGGGGAGGGACAGAGCCAATGACAGGTGCAGGCCAGCTGGGGCCACAGAGGGGCATGAGAGCCACCGGGGTCGCCGTCCTCTGGAGCTGTTCCCTGAGGGCGGGGGAGCTGGGGTGCACTCAGCACACACGCCGTCTCTGGTGGAGGGCTCTCGAGCCTGGGCAGGGGCCTGAGCCAAAGAGGCCTCGCTGGAGCGTGGAGAGAGAAGAGGTGTGGGCACCCTGACAGGCCCTCTTCACATCTCAGGAATGTCCTTCAAGGCCCTCAGGGGTGCTCAGGCCGCCCCCTGAGCCTCAGGGACCCACCCCTACTCACCCTTGGAGAACGAGGACAGCTCTCTGGGGCCGGCAGGCTCCCCGCACACCTCAGACAGTGCACCAAGCCACACGGCCGCATCCCCACCTGAATGTTTCACGTCTGTATACCATCGGCAGCTTCCGAAGGCCCAGAAGCCGGGGGACCGCTCAGGGTGTCTTCATTCCCAAGGAATCATTCCTAAGTGATTCATGGAGAGCAGACTTCCTCACGAATACATATTTACATTTCAGATGCCCCCAGGCAGGGCCAGCGGTGCGCGGTCTGCGGTGACACTCTCCTGTGTACATACGTCTTTTTCAATGTGAAACTCGGCTCCTTCCCATGAGGATCTAAGTTCTTAACCTTGAAGACCATGAGAACCACTAGCAGTGCCTGTTGCTCTTGAGCAAACGGCTTCCTGGCCACTTTGGGGGAGCAGGAGCTAAAGGCCAGAGAGGCCAGCCCAGGGACCCCAGGCAGGGCAGGACGGGGCCACCTGCTCTACCTCCTCCTCCCTGGGAGGTTTCTTCCTAGGCTGGACCGCCCATGTCCATGGTGGGTACAAGCCGGGTACAGCCCTGCAGGAGAGCAAACTCAGAATGAGCAGGGAGAGACGGGCCGGCGCCTGGGAGTGCAGGCGACACGGCTGGAGCCAGGACCCCATCCGCAGAGATCAGAGGGGGCCACGCCCAACACTCTAGACCCTCACCCTGCAGGAGAGCCGGAGCAGTGGACGCCGCAGCCCCCAGCCCAGGAGGGAGGGCCCCAGAGGCAGGGACTTGTACATGGCCAGAGGGCTGGGTGCCCAAACAGAATCCCAGCTCACTCTGTTGGGGACAGGCACGTGGCAATAGCATGACGAAGGCCCCGGAACCAAGGAGGTCATCGCAAAGGAAGGAGGTGGGCATGGGCTTAGAGGGACCGAGGCGACCCCACGGTGGGGCTGCGGCCTGAACCTGGGATGTGCTAGTGACAGCACCGAGCTTCTCACACAAGACAAAGACAAATATTTTCAAATGTGACAGAAAAGCAATTATAGTGAAATAATTAACCTACAAGTCAGTCCTCAAACATTGAAATGGACAGAATGGATGAGACGGAGGAAAATGAATAATGTGATTAATAAGGTTGATTTAATAAATATGCACAGACAGAGCACACACTTTCCTCAAACTCATGAAAGATTTGCAAATATTAATCATAAATAAGACTGCAGAATAAAAAGAACTATAAATCCAGGAGACAGAAACTCTTGAGTCTTAAGGCCTGAAAAACACCAGAAAAAAATAACAGAAATCATGTTTAAAAATATCCAACCTCATGCAATTTAAAAACACATGCATGAATAATTCTCTACTTAAAAAGGAAGTCAAATTCTTAGGTAATAAGTTCTCCAAAAATAAGAAGAGGAGCTTTCTGGGCATGGAACCCAGAGAGCGTGGCTGAGGTCCCAGGGGCCCAGGGTAAAGCCACGACCATGGGTCAGCGGCAAGAGGGGTTCAGGGAGGTCCCAGAATTCCAAGGACAGAAATGCAGGGAGAGGCCCTCTGAGGACTTGAGCCCTGGGACAGTCCAGCTCTCTGAGGAAGGCTGTCCACTAGCAGAACCCCTGACGCCCAAGGGGACCCGACCCCCCGGGTAGAACCCAGCTCCAAGAGACGTCTGCGTCCTTCTGGGCAGCCACGGACTCCACGCAGCCTTCCCAGCAGCGTCCACTTGGAACTGAGGACACCTGGCCACAGGCAGGCGGGCAGCTGGAAGTTGGAGCTGTGCCCAGCTGCCCAGAAAGAGGGACTCCCCAGGGCGCAGATGCAGGAAGCCCGGAGCCCATGCAGAGGTCAGCAGACCTCCCTCAGCAGAGGAGCTCTGGGGCCGAGCACTGGGCACCGAGCAGAGCCGTTGCTGCCCAAAGCCCAGGAAGCACAAGGACTTCCCTCGACCTTGCAGAGGACAGAGGGAAGCCGCAGTCCAGGGAGCCACCGAAGGCCAGCGGTCTGCAGGCCAGGGAGCCACCCAAGGCCAGCGGTCTGCTGTCATGCCACACTTGAGACATGCCGTGGACGAGCAGCTGGCATCTGGATTCAAGGGTAGTGCCACACCGAGGAAGCAGATCCAAGAGGTGCCAGGAGGACACAGCTAAGGTCTGAAGAGAGTCACTCTGTCCTTAAGAGCCACAAAAGTTATGTGGTAAAAGTCAACATTTCCTGAGGATGTAGAACTAATAATAAAATAGTAAAATAATGATAAAAGATGTAAAACTAATAATCAGAACTGGCTCCAGGCACGGCTGCATCCAGCCACCTTCATGTGGCCACTGAAGACCACCCAGGGCTGGGCTGAGGGGCAGGTCCTCCTCCAGGAAGGGATCCCGGGACCAAGGGACAATGCCCTCACCTGGGTAGGAGCAGGGGTAGGAGCAGGGGCAGAAGCAGGGCCTCGGGACAGGCAGACAGGCCGGGCCAGAGCCAGCGCCTCGGGGCGGGCGGGGCTGGACAAAGCTGGATCCCGAGCACAGGCCGTGGACCTGAAGCCACGGTTTCTCGCCGGCCAGCTTCCTGGGCCCTCCCACCTGGACACAGTGCAGGTGACAGGTGCAGCATGTGTCCACAGCCCAGCTACATGGCACTCCCATCCCAGATGGGAACATGTGGGCAGGGGACAGAGACACTGGACTGGAGGTGAGCTCCCAGGGTCCTCCTGAGCACAAGGGGTCGCCTGCCCCACCCGCTGTCCCGCCCTCCCCAGGCACCCAGCCTCCCCACGGGCCTCCACAGGCTGCCCTTCTGCTGGGCGGGCCTCGGTACCAGCTGACCCAAGCCCACCCAGAGCCCACCCCCGGGGGCTGCCCAGAGCACCAGGGCCACCAGGAGCTCCTCAGGGCCACAGGCAGGAGGCCTCCCGGAGTGTCCATCGCAGTCACAGGACAGAGCCCTGCTGTGGCCCTGGAGCAGCAGCACCCAGGAAGTGACACGTGGGCACCCCACACTGGGCAGGGCCACTGGGCTCCCTCACAGCTGGGCCAGGCAGCCACCGCACCCAGGTGCCACTGCTGGGGGAGGGCAGTCGGGACAGAGGCTCAGAGGGGGACCCTGGGTGTCCAGGGATGAGCAGCAGAGAGGCCCCACCAAGGAGCCCAGGAGATCTGTGCAGGATGGAGGCCGGGTCCCCAGGTCCCCGCCTGGAGCCACTAGGCCTGGGAGCCTGGACGAATGGACGTCTTTCAGGACTTAGAGCTCAGAACGCTGGGTTTGGTCAGCAGGGGGTGAGTGCGAGGGGCTGGCCAAGCTGGGCTCCGGGGTGTTCTAGGGGGCTCCGGGGCGCTCCGAGGGATCCGGTGTGTTCCAGAGGCTCCGGTGTGTTCTAGGGGGCTCCGGGGGTCTCTGGGGGATCCGGTGTGTTCCAGAGGCTCCGGTGTGTTCTAGGGGCTCTGGTGTGTTCTAGGGGGCTCCGGTGTGTTCCAGGGGGGCTCCAGTGTGTTCTAGGGGGCTCTGGGGGGCTCCGAGGGATCTGGTGTGTTCCAGGGGGGCTCCGGTGTGTTCTAGGGGACTCCGGGGTGCTCCAGGGGCTCTGGTGTGTTCCAGGGGGGCTCCAGTGTGTTCTAGGGGCTCCGGTGTGTTCCAGGGGGGCTCCAGTGTGTTCTAGGGGGCTCTGGGGGGTTCCGAGGGATCCGGTGTGTTCCAGAGGCTCCGGTGTGTTCTAGGGGGCTCCAGGGGGCTCAGGGGGCTCCGGTGTGTTCCAGAGGGCTGTGGGGTACTCCGGGGGATCTTGTGTTCTAGGGGGCTCCAGGGTGCTCTGAGGGATCCGGTGTGTTCCAGGGGGGATCCAGTGTGTTCTAGGGAGCTCTGGGGTGCTCTGGGGGATCTGTTGTGTTCTAGGGGACTCCAGGGGGCTCCGGGGGAACCAGTGTGCTCCAGGAGCAGGAAACCGGTCAGAGGCTGCAGGTGGCCTGGACACGCAGAATGAGCCTCAGGCACTGGACCCCTCTGCCCACGGCCCCTTGACCAGAAGCGGGAGGCCATTTCACAAGCTGCAGGGCAGCGGGTGACTAGTTCAGAGGTGCTGCAGGTCCCAGGGACCCGTGCGAACCACGAGGACACTGAACTTCACACTGGAGGTGGCTGTGTCACAAACCCTGTCCCCAGCCATCCCTGCGGCCCAACTGTTTAAAAGGACACGGTGGCCTTGTGTGGACGAGTCCTGTGACGAGCTCCTCCTGCAGACCCCACCTGCCAGCATCCTGCACACTGCCACCCACCCCCAGCAGAGCCCTGCCCCTCACCATTGCACAGCTCACTCAACAGAGACTGGAGCAGGGTCCCCCTCCTCATTATCTCTCCCATCCCACTCCCCCAGATTCCTCATCTGACTGCTGCTGGGCCACTCTGGGCACACATTTCCCAAGGTGATGCAAATGCAGGCTACTGTCCCCTCCCTGATTCTTCATGCTATTCTCCCATTAATGCAACCTGCCAATGACTTCTCTATACCAGCAGCAACATCATCATGTCTACACACAGGGTGACATTCACACCTCTCCACTCCTCTCACTCTTCCCTGAGGATAGGTCACCTCTTCCTGCTCTTGTGCCATAGGTGTTTGGGGACTGGGCTCCATGCCATGGCGTCCACTGAGGACCTGCTTCTTAGATCAGGCCTGGTCCTTTCAGAATGCAGATATGGCCACGCCCTGACTCCACTCATCAACCGCTGCTGCTGTTTGGGGTGTGTCTGCTGTCACCGTCCTGAGACCTCAGCCTGGTGGCCCCTCCAGACCAGCACAGAGCAAGGCAAAGGCCAGGCTCTGGATGAGAGCCAGAGGCGGACTCCTCACCTGGTCACTCACCGCACCTGCAGTGACTTCCCTTTGTCTCAGTGTCCCCTTCTGACAGCCGAGACCAGCGTAGTGGCTCCTCCCTCCCGCCTCTGCAGGCCAGGGCCGGCCTTGCCCCAGGGGACACCTGGGGTGTTCGGTGGCCAGCACCAGGGCCTCCTTTCTGAGTTCACAAAGCCCTAAGGGCCCATTCTAGAACGCGGGAGGGGCCTCCCAACGTGCCCCAGCGGGAGAGGGGCCCAGGCGGGACACCAGCCGCCTGGCAGAGGCGCGCGGAGGCACAGGGACCCTGTCCCTGCTAGTGGCACCACGCAGGGCCCAGGGCTGGCACCAGGACACCGTGCCACAGCCTGCTCGGGGCGCCCATGGCTCCCGCCCCGGTCCCCGCGCCTCACTCGCTTGACCAGAAGCCCCAGCTGGGGCCACTCGGCACCCTGCAGCCCGTGCGCCCGAGGCTGGGCCCCTTGTGCCCGAGGCTGGGCCCCTTGCGCCGGCCCTGGTTCGTGTGCGACATCCTGGGCATCGTGTTCGCCGTGAGCACCTGGGTGCTGACCTTCGGCACCGCGTGGGTGACCACCCGCGAGCTGTTCCTGCCCGCGCGGGACCTGGCCTACAGCCTGGCCAACGGCTTGCTCTGCACCTGCAGGCCGCGCTGGGGCTGGCGGCGCACGCGCGGGCCATGCTCACCGACCCCGGCGCCGTGTCCCTGGGCCGCGCGCCGGGCAGCGCCCCCGAGGCCCGCTGCCTCCGGTGCTGCAGCGCCGAGCCGCCGCGCGCGCACCACTGCTGCGTGTGCGGGCGCTGCGTCCGCAAGATGGACCACCACTGCACCTGGGTCAACAACTGCGTGGGCGAGGACAACCAGAAGTACTTCGTGCTCTTCACGCTGTACATGGGGCTGGCCTCGCTGCACGTGCTGCTGCTGCTCGGCGTCCCTGTCATGCGCAGCCACGCGCGGGGCGAGTGGGACAGGCACAGCACCGTGTCCCCCCGCCGCTCCCTCATGTACCTCTTCCTGGTGGCCTTGATAGCGTTCCTCCTCAACTCCACGATGTTCGCCATGCAAATGTACTCCATCTGCACCGACAGGACCCTCATGGAGCGGCTGCAGAGGGACCGCGGGCTGCCACGCAAAGGGTCCCCGTGGTCCAGCTTGAAGGCCGTGTTTGGCCACCGTGTCTCCCTGGCCTGGCTCAGCCCCTTTGCCTCCCCGGAGCCTCAGAGAGTCGATGAGCACCACTGGGTGGTCTGAGGGTGGCTGGGGCCGGGGCCAGAGCCCTTAGGGCACCGCCTGTCAGTCACTCGGAGGCCGGGGGAAGAGGCGGAGCGACAGAGAGTAAGATCCCTGGCTCTCTTCTGAGCAGAAGAGCTGTGACCACTATTCAGAGAAGGTCCAAGGCAGAAGTGGAACCTGCTGCCCCTTTTTGGCCTGTAATGTGGAGAGCCATCAAATGCACACAGCTATGAATAAAGTACCGTGGATTTGTGGCCACCCTGCTCACGCTGAAGTAATTGCCTGCCAGCCACCACCCTGTGGTGAGCCGGGCCTCTCTGCCCTGTCCAGCTCAGGAGCCCTACTGTCCCGGGCATCAGCTTGTGTCACCTGTTGGATTTGCTGAGCCAATATTTCACTTAGGGCTTTTGCTCCCCGGGTGGCCATGAGGTGGCCCATCTGTTTGCTTCGTCCTGTGGGCCTCCCCTGGTGTGTCTCACTCCAGGTCACGCCAGCCGCTGGAAGTGGGGGGTCTGTGGTTCTTTCCCACTGTTTTCTGGGCACGCTGGGCAAGACTGCCTCGGATGTTCCTTGGGAATGTTGGTGGATCTCAGGCAAAAAAATAACTGTTTGGTTTTGAGGTAGCTAGAGATCCCCGTGTGGTTGTCAGAAATACAAGAGGCCCCAGGACCTTCCTGGGTCCCCCATGACAAGGCCTTGCCTGCTGGCACCTGCCTGGTGGACACTTCAGGTCCCACCACAGAGCACGCGTGTGCACGTGGGTTTGTGTGTACACCACACGGCCATTGTGTAGAGGGGCCACCTGTCCCTTCCCCTGACTCAGCAGCAGCTGACGTTCCCGGTCGCCCGCGGTTCCTACCAGGATGCTGTGCGTGGAACTGTCCCCGCGCATCTTCTGAGGCTGCCTTCCTCAACACAACAGAATGCCTCGAGATCCACTGGAATGTTGCCCACGTGAAAAGCCGATTCCTTTGATTGTGGGTAGTCAGTGGGGTGTGTTCTGCAATTGGTTTGGCCATTTGCCCATTGAAGGGCGTTGGGTTCTTCCCGTCGGGGTTATTTTAGGTAAAGCTGCTCTGAACGTATGTGTAAAGGCTTCGGCTGCTCTGGGGTCAATGCCCAGGTGCGTCCCCTGGTCCCAGCGTATCACACGTCCAGTCCCTCACCTTTCACGTCCCACCGCAGGGGGAGGGGGCTGTTTCCTGTGCACCCTCTTGTGTGCTTTTGTTGTTACCCCTTTATTTTAGCCATTCCCCTGGGGTTGAGGGTGTCTCTCCCACAGCCACCTGTGCCAGGTCGGGGCAGGCTGCAGACAGACCGAGGAAAGTGCCCGAAGACAGCACGGGCCCGGGGCTTGCTGGGGACGCTGACCAGAGAGCAGGACTGCCCGAGAAGGGCTCAGTGGCCACGAGTGACAGCAGCGCCTCTGTCCCTCATGGTGTTCTGTCCTGTGGTGGCCACTGGACCAGTGACGCGTGCCCTTTGCAGGGTGCCCTGCGTGCTGCGCCTGTCCCCACACAGGCAGGGTCCTGTACCGAGGCTGTCACTGTGGTGGCTTAGTGTGGTGCTCTGCCCAGCGTCCCAGAGCAGCCGTCCCAGCTCAGGGGCAAGAAAGGCGCTTCCCACAGAGAACAGGGCGGCCCTCTTTCCCCGTGTGCCCGAGAGCAGCAACCTCCAGGTGCTGTGTCCACACCCTCTGCCCAGGCCTCTCTCTGCCCCCTTGACTGGCCAGGATGGGGGGGGACAGGGCGTTCAGGGACGACACCAAGGCCGCGCCTGCACGTGGTTGACATGCACCTCCTTGCTGGCTCACGGTGCCGCCCTTCACGCGCTGCTGGCCGTGCCCCCTGCTCAGCCAGGTGCCTTCCGGGAGCTTCCGCCAGTGGTTTGGTTTCAGCCTTGTTGGGTCCTGTGTGGCTCCCCCTTCCTCCCGTCTGTGGCCTTGTCCCCTCCACACAAGAGCTTCATTCTGATGAGGCCCAGTTTGCGGGGTTTTGCTTTTGCGGATGATGCCTTGGGTGTCCAGCGAAGAACGGCGTCTGGCCCCAGCTCCCAAGGTTCTGTCCTGTCTTCCACGCACCTCAGCTCATGTCTTCTCTCCCACCCGGCGTCCACTCCCAGTTCTCCACACGAGGCTCCAGGCTCAGGTCCAGCTCCTGACCCGTCCAGTTGCTGTAGCGCTGTGTGTTCAGAGGTGGTCACTCTCCCCTGGCCGGTGTCCCAGGTTCTCCCGTGCACAGTGGACCTGCGTGCCCGTCCTGACGGATGCTGCATGGTCTTGAGTGTCTCTGCTGTTTCATGAGCCTTGACACCAGGTGAGTGACCTCCCACTGTTTTCCAAGATTGCAACCATTTTACATCTGGGCCTTTTCGTTATCAATCGTTTTTTATTTTTTATTCTAGCGTGATAGTTATGAGAGTAGTTGGGTTCATTTTTTTAAGTTTATGAACAGAAAAATATTTAAAACATTATTTGCATATAAATGCATCAATTTACAAAATAAAAATCATAATGCAATCCAAACTGGCTTTATCCTGCACGTGTAAAACCCATTTATTATAGTAAATACAAGGGTAGGTTTTAACTTTCAATTCCATTCAGAACAAACATGTGGGGTGGCATAGAGAATGCTGGGGAGAAATCACATCATTTTGGTTCTTGGTTTAGCTTTGTCTCTTATAAACCTAATCTAGGTCCTAATTTCACATTAATCCTGCCTATCCAAGGACATGGGAGGTGTTCCCATCCTCTGAGGGCTTCTTTGGTTTCTTTCTTGGGTGTTTTATAATTTTCATTGTACAGTTCTTTCACCTCCTTGGTTAGGTCAATGCCCTTTTCCCTGAGGTTTTTGTGAATGGGACGGTTTTCCTTTCTCAGCAGAATTGCTGTGGGGTAAGGAGAGCTCCGTCTGTGAGTGCTCTCTAGTAGCCTGCTGCTTGCTAAACCATGTAGATGCTCTAGAAGGTTCTGGATATGGGTCATGTCATCAGTGAACAGACAGTTTGACTTCCTTTCCTGCTTGTACTCCTGTAATTTCCCTCTCTTGCCTGATGGTAGAGTTTCAAGAACTGTGTTCAGTAGGAGCAGTAAAACTGGACAGCCTTGTCTTGTTCCTGATTTTACCAAAAAGAACGGTCTGGTCTTTCTCCATTCAGTCTGATGTTGGCTTGAGCTGCCCTAGGTCGTCCTCATAGGGGGAAGGTCGTCCTTCTGTCTCGTCTCTTCAGTGTTTTTAACATGAGTGTGTTGGGGTTTGTCAGGGCCTTTTCTGTACCACTGAGGTCCTTGTTCTTAACTCAGTTGACGTGGTGGATCACTGCCGGGGTTGGAAAGGTGTGCTGATTCTTGATGCGTTTTGGATGCAGTTTTCCACTGTCTGGGTACATCTTCACCAGGGATATTGTCTACAGTTTCTTTCCTTGGTCTGTCATTTCTGATCTGGGTATGAGGTCTACACTGGCTTCATAGAACATTTTGGTATTGTTGCTCCCTTTCAATTCCATGAAACAATTTGAGATAGACCTGGGTTAGTTCTTCTTTAAGTTCTGGCAGAACTCAGCGGAGAAGCCATCAGGTCCTGGCTTTTCTCTGTTGGAAGTCTTTCAATTGCTGTTTCAATTCATTACTTTCCTTGTCTGCTTAAGCTTTCTGTATCTTCCTGGTTCAATCCGAGCAGGTCATACGTGTCTAGAAATCTGTCACTACGTTCTAGATTCTCCAGGTTATTGGAGTATAAATTTTCAAAATAGTTTCTAATGTTCCTCTAGATTTCAGAAGCATCTCTGGTGATATCTCCTTTTTCACATCTGATTTTATTTTGGGGGGGTCTTCTCTCTCTCCCTCCTTTGGTTAGTTTGGCCAAGGATTCATCAATCTTATTTATCTTTTTGAAAAACCAGCTCTTTTTTGCATTGATCCTCTGTGTTGCTTTTCCTTAAGTCTCAACTTCATCAGTTTCAGCTCTGATCTTTATTATTTCCTGTCTCTACTGCTTTTGGAATCCGTTGGGTCTTTCTTTTCTGAGACCTGAAGGTGGAGCATCGCTTATTTATTTGGAATCTGTTTTTTAACGGAGACACTCAGCGCTGTGAACTGTCCTCTGAGAGCTGCTTTCACACTGTCCTGGAGACTTTGATAGGTTCTGTCTCGGTTCTTCTTTGTTTCTAGAATTTTCTCTTATTTCTTCTATGATCCATTCTTCCTTTAAAATAGTATTGTTCAGTCTCCACGTGGGTATGTGTTTTCTGTTATTTTTCTTGCTGTGGATCTTGAGTTTCATTCCATTATGACCCAATAGGATGCAGAGGATCATATATATTTTTTGCATTTGTGAGACCTACATTGCAACCTGGAATGTGGTTGATTTTGGAAACAGTTCCATGAGCTGCTGAGAAGATAGTGAGTCCAGAAGTTTTGGAGTGAAATCTTCTATACATAACTTTTAGGCCTCTTTGATTCACAGCATTATTTAGGTTGAAAATATCGGTGACGATTCTGTGTTTGGTGACCTGTCTATTGGTGATCAGGGCTTGGAAAGCGCCCAGTGTCTGGGATTCGTGTCAACAAGTGTTTTCCGGATAACTGGGTGCCGTGACATTTGGAGCACAGGTGTTCACTGCTGTCGTATGGTCTTGTTGTGTGTCCCCTTTGCCGGGATGCGGGGGTCTTCTCTGTCTTGCACTCTGCTGCGTCGGAGGTGGGAGGAGCTCTCCTGGCTGGTTTGCAGACTCCTCTTGTGTGCAAGGCCCTCTTCCTCCTGTCCCTCCTCTCCCTCAGGCAGTGGGTCTTTGCTATAAGATGGGATCTTGTCTTTTTGGTTCATTCTGCTGACCGAGGTCTTCTAACTGGGAGTTGAGGCCCTTTACATTCAGTGTGGTTGTGGGTCTGGTCTTGTTTGCTGCCATTTTTATTAATGTTCTGTTCTATTCCATCTTGACTCCTACTGAGTTGCCTGCTCTGCTGGCCGTCTTCCTCTGTTGGGAGCTTTGGGTTCGTTTTTTGGTTCCTCGATGTGAAGTTTTGTCTTTGATATTCTTTGTAGCTCTGCCTTGGTGGTCGGTCATGAATTCGTTTATTTCATCCTTATCATGGAAAGTTTTTTTATTTTCCCATCAAATTTGAGAGAGAGCTTCCCCAGGCTGTCGGTCTTGACTGCCAAGTGTTTCCTTTCGGAGTTTGGAGTATCTCATTCCAGGCCCTCCTTGATTTTAGGAGTTGATTGAGAAGTGAGCCTGGGTGGTCTACCTCTAAATGCGGCCTGATGTTCCTCTCTTGCCACTTTTAATATTATTTCCCTATTTTCTGTGTTAGGAGCTTCCATCATGATGTGCCTTAGAGAAGTGATCTGTGGCCTGGTCTGTTTGGGGTCCTCCCGGTGGGAGTGTGTCATTTCCGACGGGGGAACTTCTCCGTGGGTCTCACTGAGCAGGCTCACGATGCCTTGAGATTCGTCTCCATGTTCTCTTCCGCCTGCGGTCCTCAGGCCTGGTCTCTTGACAGTGTCCCAGAGTCCTGTGTTCTGATTGTCCTTTCATTGTGTCCTCGAGTCCACGCATCCTACCTCCAAGGCCTGACGCTCTTTCTCCAAGGGCTAAGGTCTATTTTCTATGCAACCCAATCGGTCGACGAAGCTTTCAAGTGAATCTCTAGTTGACTCATTGTGACTTTCATTCCCAGGGGTCCTAATTGTTTGTCTTCAATATCTCAATTTCTCTATTAAAATGCTCTTCCATTTCCTGGATTTACTCTTTTAATTCATTCCTTGGATCTTCGTTTAATTCCTCGAACATTTTAATTCTCAGCTTTTTGTAGTCTTTTTCTGGTCTTTCCACTTCGGTGTCGGGGAGCTTGTACTAGGGGTTTGTGAACCTGGGGGGATGTGTGTCAGCCTGCTTCCCCGCGTCTCCAGAGGGGCTGGGCTCGTGCATCAGCAGAGCTGCAGTCCCTTCTCTGTCATTCAAGTGTCCTTTGTGTGTAGTTATCTTTTTTGTTCTGGGATTTTCTCTGCTTTTGAAAATATGAGTGGATGTCCAGGAGTGGGACCTCAGGTCCCCCACGGGTGGCCCCTGCTCGGAGCCTGGGTGTTGGTCGGGGTTTCGTCCCCCTTTCTGTGTGCTGAAGTCTGGCTGAGGCTCAGGTGGCAGGTCACGCGTGGCTGGGAGTCCTCTTCCTGGCCGGGTTGTGAGCTGTGCATGTTGCTGGGCAGCAGGTCTGTGCGTTGTGAACTCCAAGTGTCCCAAGCTCTTTCCAGCCTCTCAGAGGAAGACGGAGGCCAGGACTCGCACTAGTGTTGGCAAAGGACGTACCGCCTCAAGACGAATGTGCGGCATCCACTTGGACATCACAGCACTCCTCACCCCCGTGGGGAACAAGGGGTCAGCACTTGAACCAGCACCAGCGATGGAGAGCCGGACTCCCGAGGGATTAAAGAGCGGGGCTCTGCTGGGCCGTCCACAGTGCCGACACTCACAGCAGCGCCAATGGGTGGGCGCTATGTCCGCCAGGTGTTGTTATCGGGATCACAGCTTCTTCATAGGGCAGGAGGGTGACAGTAAAAAGTGACCCGAGGCAAGGCAGGAGGCAGGTGGCGGTGGCAACTGTAAAGGAGGAGTAAAAAATCAACGGAATGAGATTTAAGAAGGAAGAGGGAACAGGAAACCCTGTTGTGAGAAGAGGAGGAGTGAAGATGGGGACCCGAGGGACAAGGACCAGGTGTGGCTGGCCTCACACGGTGGCCCCCACCAAGGCAGGTCAAAGCCACAAGAGGCACCGTGTGGAAGAAAGAGATCCCAGTGACAGTGACGTCACATGAATGCCCTATCCGCACAGTGAGGACTTACACACACACACACACACACGTACACACAGACACATACGGACATGCACACGCACACACACACGCACTCAGACACAAGCACACGAACATGCACACGCATGTAGACACACACACATAGACACACGCACACAGACACGCACACGGACACACAGACATGCACACGGACGCGCACGGACGCACACGCGTGCACACACACAGACACACGGACATGCACACACACACACTCAGACACATGCACACGCACGTAGACACACGCACATAGACACACACACAGACACGCACACACACGCACACAGACAAAATCATGAAAAAATGAAAGTAATACAACACGATGAAATAGCGTTTGGAAAAAATTTAAGTTAAACATTTGAAAAAGGATAAAAATAGATTAAAATTGGGGTAATGAGGAAAAAGAAAAAATCTTACTGAGAAATCAAGGGCCTCTTCCGCTGAGGTGGTGGGATGTGTTGGCGGGGTGCTCCTCAGGGTCCATCTTTGGCTTTGTGACACCGGTCGCCGGGGGGACAGCCTTGAGCTCTCTGACCTGCCAACCCTCGCGCTGGAGCAGAGCTGGCCGTCCCCTGGTGTGTGGTGGCAGCGCCCTGTGGTGCTGACCAGCCGTGTTCCTGAGCAGGGTGCAGAGATCCAGTGGAAGTTCCCGCGTTTGGGGTCTGGTCTTGTCCAGACCGTGGAACTCTGTGGTGCTGCAGCTTCGGTCGCGTCCCATCGCTGGGGAGCTGTGGGCTCGGCAGGACGCGGGGATCTCCAGGGCCCCTGGGGAGACCCAGCTCCACTCTGCCGGTGCCCGAGCGGTCCCGTCTGCATCTTGGGTTCCTGTTCTGAGCCTCGAGACCGGGGTTGCTCCCACAGTCCGGTACCCAGTTCCAGTGAGCTCCTCCGTCACCCCCCTCACCGAGGAGCAGCCGCCCTCTGAAAGCTGCTGAGGAGCTGTGGGGGAGTGCCTCCTCCCTCTCACCCGTCTTTGCTCACCTCATGGATTCTAGAATCAGCCTCTCTGTCTGCATAAGGGAAGCTGTGGGGCGCCGGTGCCGGGGGAGGCCGTGCGTGGACGCAGGGGCTGTTTTGAAATCTCTGAACCTTCCTCTTGATTTTCCATAAACCTGAAACTGCTCTAAACCATGAAGTCTGGTGGAAGAGGGAAAGGAGAAGGGGTCTTGCTGGGGCTGATAGAAGTGCTCTAACCTCTGCCCCAGCCTGGGCGCTCGGACGCTCGGCCAGGCCTCTGGTGGCACAGCCCTGTGCACAAGGTTCTTCCTCTATCACATCCTGGGGTAAAGCTAACTTGTGCACTTTAGGGTCTTGATTCTGCACTTTCATAAACTTGTGTACTCCTAACTGACCTTGTGTGGTGGGCACACTAGGAGAGTGGCCACAGCAACTTCCCGTGGGTCTTAGGCTCCTCCACGTGTCGTTTTTCTCTTTGCTTGCTCTGGACTTTCACCTCTTCACTTACAGGGAGCATTCACAGCTTCACTTGGGCATAGGCAAGCTTCTAGTGTCACCACTCCTGTGCTGATATCAAGAAAATAAGGGCTCCATGAGCACAGCCCCTAGGTGGCCGAGGGGCAGGGAGCCTATACAGTGTGGATACGCTGCACTGAGCTCCGTCCCCGTTCTGGGCTGCACAGGGCCAGACAATGCAGGCTTCTCCACACTCTGAGGACAGCACACGACTTAAAACAAGACATCTCTAACGCTGACTCATTCCACTTAGTACTGTCAGGCTGCAGTTGGCCGCGAGCAACCAAGACCAGCACGAGATTGATTAAGAGCAGTGAGAGGTGCTCGTCTTGATCCAATCTCAGTGAGCCTGGTCCAAGGGTGTCAGCTGGAGGGGTCTGTGTTTGCTCTTTATCCAGATGAGGATGTGCCTTCCTCTTCTGGAATTTTTATTATTTAAGAATGTTATTTTTTCTATATGGAGTGATATCATCATGTTTTTTTTAAGATGGTTAAGTGGTGAATTATGTAGGCTGATGCTTTAGTCTTGATTCTGCATCTTGAGATAGATATCGCTTAGTATCGAGTATCTAAGTGACTGCGGGTCCACCTCACTAGTATTTTGTTGATCTTTGCATTCATGGGAGAGATCAGTGAGTAGTTTAATTTTTCTCCTGGTTTTGGTACCGAGGCAATGCTGGCATCACTAAGTTAGATGGAAATATTCTCAGCTTTTCTAGTAAAGAGACTGCGTGATTGTCACAGCGGCGTGATTTCTTCTGTAAGTTATCTGGTGGAATTACCAGTGGCAACGTCTGGGACGGAGGTTGCTCTTGCAGGAGGGTTTATTTCCTAGTGGCCTCTGGGCCCCTGTGGTCATCTGAGTCATCTGGGGCCATGCCAGCTGTCAGGGCTCTTCAGGCCACCAGGGCACACGGGTGTGTGCGGTGCCTGCCCCAGGCCTCGCCGTCGGGTCTGTGGGCCTGCAGCACATGCCTCTCATTTGCGACTCTTTTTCCCCTTTCTCAGTCTTGATGGAACTTTTTGACTTTGTTCATCCTTTGGGAGAAATGACGTCAGTTTGGTTCATTTTCCACGCCGCATTCTGATTGGGTGCATGGACTTCTGCCCTCGAAGGCCCCTCTCCTGCCGCTGGCCGGTTGCTCTGGAGCCTAAGGCTGGCTTCCTGCACTAGAATCTTCCGTGTCAGCTTCAGACCTTGTTCTCCTCTCGTTAAAGCGTTTGTGCCACGATTTCCCTCTAAGCAGCCTTTAGCCAGCGTCTGGAAGCCTGCCCTGCCGCATCTTGGCTTGTCCTGAGACGTCCTCGGGCCCCGGCTGTCGGATGAGCCTGGCTGCTTCTCAGAACCCGAGGTTTCCCGCAAGGAATGACCGACCCGCGTGGATGGTCGGCTGGGTGTCCAGCAGTCAGCCTCTGCTATGGCCCTCCTCCGGGCACTCTGGAAGCAGCGTTGAGGACGCTGCTGGGTTGTTTCAACTCCTGGCTGGCCTTCGCCACTGCCATCGTGTCTGGGAGCCCCGAGGCCTCTTTCCTGGTCCACTGGCGCCTGTTTTGCTCCACAGTCCTCGAGCCTTGGTCGCCAATGGCCCTGTGCACACAGAGCTCCTCCCCACAGCCGCTGGCCCCTCTGGTGACTTTCCCCCTGAACACCACTTTCTGGTGCAGCCGCTGCGTCCTTGCCCCCTGCTCCCACTGTGTCTGCTTCTCTGTCCCTTCTCGGCCACCCTCGCCGCTGCGCTGGGCGTCTGTGTCTTGTAGACCGCGCCTGTCGGGGTCTTCATCAGCTCACGGAGGCCTCCTGGCCTTTAACTCTCACTTGTTGTATCCACTGCACCTGGACCAGCAGGACAAGGGGGACAACCCTGAGGGAGACGGCAGGAAGCAGAGCACTGCAGGGGACCCTGAGCTGAGCCCCTGCACCGCCCGCCGACATCGCGACGTCCCCTTGCCTGTCGCGGTCCTCACATTCTGTCATTGTGGCACGGCCCTGGCTGCGCCCCTGTGTTATCGTCCGTAGCTTAGGACACGGAACCCTGTCCTAAAACTGCGTTGGACCAGGATCCTGACGTGGAGCTACAGCCCAGAGGACCCAGGCTCCTGGACGCAGCCGTGGCTGTTGGGAGAGTGCGTCTCCCCTGCCGGCACCCGTCCTCGGCCTGGGCCCTTCCTTTCTAATCGGTTTGTTAAATCCTAGTAAAATGCACCTGACATCCTTCTTCCGCTTTAATCCTCTCTTGGGTACCGTTCAGCGGCATTTGGTCCAGGGTGTAACCTCAGCACCCTGGACCCCAAACTTTTTGATGGACCCCAAAAAAACTATGTAACAATTCCCCCTTCTCATGGCCTGAGCCTCTGGTGACTCCACTAGACTTGGTCCCTATAAATCTGACCGCTCTAGGTTCTGTGTGTAAGTGTGATAGACAACTGCTTGTCCTTCCCCGTCCAGCTTGTGGCACTAGGCACCTTTCCCAGGAATATGCACGCTGAGCATTTATCAGATTTCACTCCTCAGGGAGCCTGGGCAGCAGTGGGGCAGGACCAGGAGACGGCTCCAGACCTCAAGGACAGCCCCAGAACACAGGGGGCCTCAGGTGGGTTCCCACCATCTGCATGCCTGTATAATATTCCATTGTATTCAACATTTTTTATCCATTTGTACAGTGATGGACACTGGTTTAGTGCTGCCTTTTAGGTATTAGGAATGAAGTCCATTTACATTTAGTGTAACTGTTAATATATTTGGATTCAGGTCTAACGACTTTATTTACTCCCTCTATTTTCTCTTCATTTTTCTGTTTCTCCTGTCTGGGTACTTGGACATTTTGGTTTCTTATTTTATTTATTTGGTATCTTATTTTTGTGGGCATTTTTGTTTTGTTTTGTTTTTGGTACTAGAGATTGAACCCAGGGTTCTTAACCACTGAGCCACATCCCTAGCCCATTTTTGTATTTTATTTATAAACAGGGTCTCGTTGAGTTGCTGAGGCTTGCCACAGTCTGGCTGGGCACACAATCACGAGCCACCACACAGCTTGTAGATTCAAACAGCAACTCTTTATTCCCGAACTCACACCAGCCGTCTACAATCACGTTCTGGGGAAATCCACGTTCTCTGCCCAAATCCACCTTCTCTGCCCAAATCCACCTCCACTGGGCTTCTATCTCCAAAATATACTGTCTGAATCCCGTGAGAACTCAAGGGGAACTCAGGCAGCAGGATACACCCTATTCCCAGGAGGAATAATCTTAAACCTTAAACCTGGAACCTAAACCGGGAACACCCTAATCTGCCTTGGTCCTTGAGCAAGGTCACCTACATTCAATGTCGCTGCAACATGTCAGCAACATGGGGTACGCTGGCAAGGAAATTGTCATACCTACTTGGCTAATGGCTCCCAGCAGAGGCTGACTTTGAATTCTCAACCCTGCTGCTGCACTCTCCAGAGCCACTGGGATTTCAGGTGTGTGCCACCGTGCCTGGCTCCACTGTGATGGTGGCTGTATCTCTCTGTATGACATTTTTAGTTCTAGGGATGACAATACACAGACTTAACTTTCTGCAATTTACGTAGAGTCAGTATTTTAGCAACAGTATTTTTTTTAGAATCCGTATTTTGTGTGGACTATTCTGGTCCCTTTATCCTCCCCCTTCTTGCTGTGGTCATCAGATATCACAGTCACATACACAATGGCACCATTTTGACTCTCGACGTAATTTAAAGCATGATGTTTTGAACTGAAGGGGATTGTCATATCTTCCCAGACAATCATGGATTGTCTTATGGCATCGTGGGCAAATACCCGGTACTCTATTCCTTTGATACCTAGTTTTGTTAAACCCTCCTCCTATGGGGCAATTCCTTTTTAAAATGTCCTGTTTGTTCACAATTGTAGCATGTTTTTGGCCTGGCATCTAAAACCTGTTGTACTGCAGCTGCCACGACTTGCCCTTGTTCATTAATGTCTCTACATAATTTAATATATGTGTTTAAATCTTCATGTTTCCATGGTTTAATGACCTCTCTGCACCAATGATTCGCTTGCTCATAAGCCAGTTGTTTTATTAATGGCATTGCTTGTTATGTATCCCCAAAAACTCTGGTAGCTGTTTGAATAAGCCTATCTACAAATTCAGCATAAGGTTCATTAGCTCCTTGTATTACCTTAGATAATTGACCTTGTAAATCTCCATGTCCTTGTAAAGTCTTCCATGCCCTAACAGCATCTACAGCAATTTGTGAGTATATGGCAGGATCATATGCAATTTGTTGCAGCTGACCTTCATAAGGTCCCTTTCCTAACAACATATCTAGATTTCTCGGAGGATAACCAGCTGCTGCATTTCGCCTAGCCATCTACTTGCAAAATTCCTCATTGGCAACCTTCCATAACAGGTATTGTCCTCCATTTAGCACAGCTTTACACATATTAGCCCAATCTGCTGGCGTCATGTTCAAGTTGGTAATGGATTCGACCAAGCTTACAGTGAAGGGTGCTTGAGGACCATAGGTTGTTACAGCCTCTTTTAGCTGCTTCACTGTTTTGAAATTTAAAGCATGGTGAATTCGCTGCCCTCCTGCCTGTTCAAATACAGGGCATGTTAATATTTGAGATCTTGTCTCAGGATCCCAACTATCAACTGCGGGGGTTGGGGACCTCCCAGCATATGGAGGTGGCCTTGTTAGTTGGACACTTACGTCCTCTGGTGATAGAAAGGTGTTAGTAGCAGCCTCCTGTGGTAACTTTTCCCCTGATGGCTTTTTCTGCTCTAAACTTTCTTCCTCTGTCTGACTAGCTCGAGAGGCTTCCTCTTTTACTTGAATCAATATGTCTTCTCCTTCCTCTACCATAATCTGAACTGAAGGCTTTGGACTAAGAAAACAAGATACCAATGCCCACAATGGCAATGTGCCAACTGGCAGAGTCCCTGGGCTTTTCTTTTCTATTCTTTTTAAATCTTCACCATGATGGTTCCATTGTGATATATTTAACAACTCCTCCTTAAAAAGCCATGGGCTACGTTTTTGTATTGTATCGACGTATGCCCTGATTGTTCTTGATTTTACTGAGATGCCTCCTTCCTCTAACAATTTACTTAACACTCTTTCAGTTTGTTTTTTACTAATTTCTGATCCCGTATTTCTACTATAATACAACCCAACAAGATGACGCCAAACAAAACTGAGACAGAATGAAACAAAAATGGAACAACAAAGAATCATTCTATCAGCCTTTCTATCCTCCTGACATGTCCATCCGTCCTTTCTCCCTATCTGTTCCTCAGAGGTGAGCGGTTTTTCTTCCGTCTCACTCATCCCCAGGGACGGGCAACTTAAAACAAAAGTGAAACAAAACAAAAGAAGAATCTTAAAATGGCTCCCCATCCTCTCGCCCTGCCCTCAGGGGCGAGCAGTTTACCTTATCACTTACCCTCAGGCATTCCCTGTGCGGGCCACCAAATGCCGCAGTCTGGCTGGGCACAATTCAGGAGCCACTTGTCAAAAGAAACGAGCTTTATTTTTAGAACACACACCACACCACACAGCTCTTCAGGAATTCCCTCAGAGCCCAACTGCCACCACCGGCTTCTCACAAGCCTCTCTACCCCCCCACTCCTCCTGCTCTTGAGCCGATTGGCTGGATCACGTGGGTGGAGCCAAAAAAGTCCCCCAATGAGCAGCTCCATGGTCTGAAAGGGCGGGGAAACAGCCCAATGAGCATCACCGCAGAGGAGCCAATCAGCTGGCAGCTGGAAGTTTGCTGGGGCCACTGTGAGCCAATCATCAGCTGGCAGCTGGAAGTTTGCTGGCAGCTGGAAGTTTGCTGGGGCCCCTTCAGCTGTGGCTCTCAATACTCCACCACTGAGAGGTCACCGTGAAGCTCTTCTCACACAGAGCTGGTCACACAACACAGGCGCAACACCCAGGCTGGGCGAGCCCTCTCCTCATGCTGGCAGCCGGCTGTCCCCCTAGCCCAGCAGCCATAGTGAGCACCTGGTGGGCCCTCCAGTCTGCAGGCCAGTGGCTGTTTTAGTAATGAACCATGAGCCACCTTTGGGGAGATTAAAGACGGAGCCACGTTAGCTCCGCATAGCAGAGGGAGACCTAAGAGAGGAGAAGGTCATCCTGGGCTGGACTCTCTGTTCCAAAGCCCTGAATCCCCCATGTGCCAGGAGAACAAGGAAGCTCCTGGGCTGGGTGACGGCCGGGAGACCTGGAGACCACAACTGGGAACAGAGGCTGCCCAGAATGGGCTCGCTAGTGCAGGAGGGCGCCCGGCTCTGCCTCACGGGTCCCAGGAAACGCTGATGCTCCCGAGGGGAAATTATAGGGTCGTAATTTTAAGAATGAAATTGCACCAAGTATAGGACCCAGCTCTAATTCCCTGAAAGGAAGTGTGAGCCGGGGGAAGAGGCCCAGGGAGATGGGCACACCCTGTATGCCCATCTGGCCAGGACTCCAGGGCAGCTGAGGATGGGGACTAGGAAAGGCCTGGGAACTGATGCAGAGAAGCCCCGTCCATCCCAGCCTCCTGCTGCCTGGGAGGAGTAAGAAGTGGGCAGCCTCCAATGCCCCCTGGCTCAGGTCCCCCAATCTGGAGACCCTGGTGGGAGCCACAGGTACCTGCCCACCAGGAGCAGGGGGCACTGCGACTGCTATGCCATGAGAGCCTGGCCACCCGCCATCCAACATGGCCGAGGTCCTCCCTCTAGACTCCAGGGAAGGGTCTGACCTGGGTTTGCAAAGGGCCTTATGAGCTGAGAGACCCTCGGTCCTGAGGGCACTGGCACCCGCCTCCTGCTCAGGGGACACAGAGGTGCCCACGGTCCCCAGCAGCAGAAGACCCAGCCCAAGGCAAAGGGCTCCGTACTTGGGAGCCCACAGCTTGAGTGGCCTGTCTGAACAGCAGCACTGATGTCCACCTGAGGGTGCCAAGGACAGCAGGTCAGCCAGGCTCACCAGGCCAAAGCTCCTGCGCTGGTCCTGCACCCGGTAGGTGTGCAGCTGAGCCAGGCCTGAGGAACGCCTCGGGGTGGGCCAGGCCAGTGGTCAGGCAAATGCCCTGAAGGCCATGGCCACCCAGGGGCTGTGCCAGCCTGGGACCTGCCTCCCCACCCCTCCCTCCATCTCAGAACCACACTCCCAGCTGCTGGGGTCTAAGCATCACCTCAGGGCCCCTCGTTGGGAGCTCCTGGACACACTTGGGCAACCTGCTTCCATGGCACCCTGAGCTGAAGTCCTTCCCACCTGTGTCCACGTGGCCCTGGACAGATCCCGCTTGGACAGTCCTGGGGAGGTCGGCCTCAGGGCCTGAGGAAGGGCGTCTCTAGTCCTACCCAGAGGGAGCTTCAAAACAGCAGGCCTGACACCCTGGGAGGGCCGCCCAGGCAGTCGCAGATGACCCTGGCTGTCCCCAGCCTCGGAGCAGGCTGCTGGGGCCACCCTGGGGTGAGACCCCCCCCTACTCGGCCATGGAAGAGTTCTCCATCCACCTGCAGACTGTGGATCCCCAGGATACGCTGGGGGACAGACTGACCAGAGTCCCCTGCCCCTCCCAGCTAGGTGCTGTGCCAGGAGACAGCAGGAGGCCTGGGGGACATGGGGCTTATCAAAGGAGGAGGTGGATGGCACCAGGGGTCTCAGCCAAGCCAACCAAGGTGAGGCCTGCATGGGCTCCTGGAGCCAGCACCCAGGACATTGAGGGCCTGCCTGGAGACGTCCTTCCCCCACTGGGGCCACTGCAAGCCAGGCCTGACCAGCAGGTCACAGCCAGTTCTCCCGGGCTTCTCGCCCGCCACACCAGGAGACTCGTGCTCTGCAGTAGCCGCAGGGGCAAGGGTGGCACAGCCTGAAGCCCTCCAAGGCACAGAGGGGAAGCCCGGGAGTGGACAGCAGAGCCAGCCACAGACCACACACCCTGGCTGCCTCCTGCCACCAACTCCTGGACGCTAGAGGAGCCTGTCCCCAGCCTGCTGCCTGTGTCCCCGTCTGCACAGCTCCGTGCTGTGTCAGAGCTCGGATGTTCCCCAAGGGCACAGGGAAGGGGTGCAGGCTGCAGAATTCATGGTCACTGCCGGAGGGAAGCCAAGTTTGGAAAGCGGTTTGGCATCTTCTCGTGAAGGGAAGCGCCGTCCACACGGCTCTCCTGACACCTACCACGTGAACTTGGTTCTGTTCACAGGAGCACCCACAGGCCACGAGCCTCCTCTCAGCTCCGAGCCAGCAGGATGCCCCTGGGGAGCAGCCAGACCTCGTGTGACAGCCTCAGAGACAGGGAGTCGCGCAGACCACACACCTCCGTGGACCCCAAGGGCAGTGCTCTGGACAGAAGGCAGACCCAAAAGACATAGGTGTGTGGTTGTTTATGGGACATGCTGGGAAGGTAAACCCTAGGGACAGGAAATCTGCGCGTCATCCTGGAGAAAAGGAGGACAACAACCCCATGTCCCTGAACTGCTCCTGTTCCCAAAACCCCACCAAGTCACAGGAGCTGCGAGCGAGCTGGACCAGTCAGATTCGTGTCCCCTGGAAGGACCCTGGCTTTCCCACCAGTGCAGGGACTGTGTGGGTCAGGGTCATCAGTAGAGAACACACAGGTCCTGGGGATGCTGGTCCTACAGGGGCAGGGCAGCTAAGCTGTCACCCCAGCCTAAACTATGAGCCCCTCTGTGGGAATGGGCCCGTCAGAGCTCAGGGCTGCGGGAAGGGCCCTCAAACAGCCCCTCAGGCAAAGCAGCAGGGTCGGGCGCTATCTTCTGGCAAGCACTGGGGACCCATGTGACACAGAGGTGTGCCTGTCCACACAGCTCCCCTGGGCCCCGGGGGCAGCATGCGTCCACCTTTACCACCTGACCGTGCCTGCAAACATTCCTCGATGAGCCAACTGCTTCATGCGGTGTGCATGCCAGAAGCAGCTGCCAGAAGCAGGCCCAGGGTGGACACGGACCCTCCCCCACGGATCCGTGTCAGGAGGGGCGGGAGGACACAGGATGGGTCACCCGCACCCCTCGCGCCTGGGCTCCGGGCACAGGCGCAGCCTAGATTCTCACAGAAGCAGCTCAGCCCCCAGCCTAGCCCAGCGCCCGTCCTGGAGCCTTCATAGCCCAGGCACGCGGGACTGCCCACCCAGAAGGCAGGCGGCCGACGCGGAGCCGGGAGGTGGGCTCTCGCGGAGGTTCCCACGAGCCGCTAGTTGGGTTTTGTGGCCTTGCCCTGTGACCAAGGCCCCTGGGAAGCCTCCAGTCCCCAGTGCTTTCCCCTCCTGTGGTCACAGAAGGACCTGAGGTCTGTTCCCATCAGATCAGAGAAGCACAGCGTGACGGTACCTGTGCTGGAGGAGCCACCCCGAGTGTGTCCATGTGTGTGTCTGTGTGTGTCCGTGTCTGTGTGTGTGTGTCCACGTGTGTGTCCGTGTGTGTCCATGTGTGTGTCTGTGTGTGTCCGTGTCTGTGTGTGTGTGTCCACGTGTGTGTCCAGTGTGTGTCCATGTGTGTGTCCGTGTGTGTCCACGTGTGTGTCTGTGTGTGTCTGTGTCTGTGTGTGTGTCCACGTGTGTGTGTGTCCACGTGTGTGTCCGTGTGTGTCCACGTCTGTGTGTGTGTGTCCACGTGTGTGTCCGTGTGTGTCCACGTGTGTGTCCAGTGTGTGTCCATGTGTGTGTCTGTGTGTGTGTCCATGTGTGTGTCCGTGTGTGTGTCTGTGTGTGTCTATGTGTCTGTGTGTGTGTGTCCACGTGTGTGTCCATGTGTGTGTCCGTGTGTGTCCGTGTGTGTCTATGTGTGTGTCCACGTGTGTGTCCGTGTGGGTGTCTGTGTGTGTCTGTGTCTGTGTGTGTCCACGTGTGTGTCCGTGTGTGTGTCTGTGTGTGTCTATGTGTCTGTGTGTGTGTCCGTGTGTGTCCGTGTGTGTGTCTGTGTGTGTCTGTGTCTGTGTGTGTGTCCACGTGTGTGTCTGTGTGTGTCTGTGTCTATGTGTGTGTGTCCACGTGTGTGTCCGTGTGTGTCCATGTGTGTGTCTGTGTGTGTCTATGTGTCTGTGTGTGTGTCCACGTGTGTGTCCGTGTGTGTCTATGTGTCTGTGTGTGTGTCCACGTGTGTGTCCATGTATATATCTGTGTGTCCACATGTGTGTCTGTATGTATCTGTGTGTGTCTCGTGTATCTGTGATACCTATCTTTGTGTGTTCATCTATGTGTACATTTGTGTCTCTGTGTATCTGTGTGTTTGTGTGTCCATGTATTAATGTGTGTCTATGTGTATATGTGTCTCTGTGTCTATGTATATCTATGTGTGTGTGTCCATGTGTATGTCTGTGTATCTGTATGTATCTATTTGTGTGCCCACGTGTGTGTACCCATGTATATCTGTGTGTGTCTATGTGTGTGTGGTATGTGTATCTCTGTATGTGCATCTATGTGTCTGTCTGTGTGTATCTATGTGTGTGTGTATCTGTGTATTTGTGTGTCTATCTATCTCTGGGTGTCTATCTACAAGTGTTGGTGTCTATGTGTCCGTGTGTCTGTTTGGGTCTCTTCCATGAGGGCTTCCTCTGGACCAGGTACAGGGCCAGGACCTTCTGATGCCCATACCTGACCAGCTTCAGGAGAGGCCCTGATGGTCCCCCTGCCTTCCTGGGCTTAGGAGGATGGTGTGTGGGCACCCACTGCCCTACCCGGTTGGTCCTCAGGTCCTGGCCGGACTGGTCACCAGGGCAGTGTCTTTTCCCTGAACTCAGGAGCACATGAAGCCCTCTCCACATGGTCAGAGAATGATTGTGAAGTCCAAGGAAGTGGAGGAGGAACCCCAAGTCCACCCAAGCCTCCCTTGAGGCCAGAGCTCTGGAGAAGGCCGACCATGGACGCCTCTGAAACATGAGCCAAAAGACACTTCCTCTGTCAGGTGGTTCTCGTGGGTGTTTCAGACACAGCAAAGGGCTGACTCACACCCAATTCAGCCACTTCACATTGTATAATGTGTCAAAATGTCACTCTCTTCCCCATAAACATGCACAAGTATTAAGTCAATTTTAAAAATTAAAGATAATTAGATTTTAAAGTCTTCTCATCGATGACAGTGATCGCTGAGGCCAGTGAGATTTTGTTTTCAACATACTAATAGAGATCAGTGTCAATCACATCTTCTACCCGGAGCTAAAGTAATCAAGAGTCAGGTAAAGTTGAATTCAGACCAAGAGC